>NC_141543.1:33708529-33865441 GCF_021556685.1 Rattus norvegicus | reverse complement strand
CCAGTGTGCTTCATCTCTTCTACACACCCAGGATTTCAGTGAATACTAAATTCAGCCGAGAATCTACTCAGATGCCTGGAGCCAGGCCTCTACCCAAAGGAGGTCCCTTTCCAGAATGTAGAACTCCCTGAGAGTCGGCATGAGGTAACATACGGGGACAACAAGAGACCTGGAGACAACAAACAACATTTCTAACCCCAGCTCTGCTAATTTCATGGCCATGGGCAAGTGTCTTTCAGAGTCCCAGTTTCCTTATTTATAATCCAGGGAATGAAAATAGTAACTACATTCATGTGTGACATTCGTGCGTGTGTGTGTGTGTGTGTGTTTCATTGGGAGGATTAAATAGGGCATTGTGTCTGACTTTCAATGATGCTCAACAAATATTTGCTTTCCAAAAAGCTAGGTGCAAGAGAAGTTTAAGCAAAAGCGTTGCCATCCCAGCAAGATGGGCTCTAGATACCATCTGGAGAGGTCAGGCATTGACCACCTGTGCCAGGAGCAGAATCCTTGAACTGTCTCTTTTCTGCCTGCGGGTGATTTCCCAGGGAGGCTCTGTCTATTTATCTGGACTAGGAATTTGAACTTGGTCGTTGCACATTCCAAAGACCTCTGTAAGGGTTTTCTGACTTTGGGACTATAAGCAGCAAAGGGTATCCACGGAAGGGCTATGTGACCTTAGGCGAGTCCCCTAACCACACCAAAGATTAAAATAGTGGAATGGAAAGATCATGTTTGTGAAACACTTGTCAGAGTGCTTGCTGTCTGGTGGGACCTCATTAAAATGTAGAGGTTGCCGCTGCCTGAACTCCCTTTCTGCAGGGTCTGCCTTTCTGCAGGAGGATGCTTGGGAAGGGATGGATTTCTGAGTGTTCTTCCTGCCTGCCAGGCCCACATTCACTTTAAGCTGTCAGTTCATAGTTGAAAGCGCCTCTTTGTTCCCCTTGCTGAGCCAATCCAGGCCTGTGTGTTTGAAGCTAGAAAGAAATCTTTCCTCTCGAGCCCTACTCCAGAGACCAAATCTTTCTCTTTTAAAATACCCGGACACATGCTAGCTAGCTAGCTAGCTAGCTAGCTATTTATTTATTTATTTATTTATTTATTTATTTATTTATTTATTGCCATCCGAATGTTAAATTGAGGCTTTTGGTCGAAACTCAGTCTTACGCCTACTTGAAAAGCCAACAGGCTCATTGGGCAGCCGACAAAGCTCTCGGGATTTCCCCACTGGCAGGGGAGAGTACAGACAGGAAGCCAGGGACCCAGCGCCTGACCAGCACTTCCTCAGGGGAGGCTGGAGCTCACTCTGTCTTGCAACGAACTGTCTAGACCCTGCAGGCCATTGTATCTGTAGTCAGCAGCCCACCTGGATAAGAGAGGGTCCCCTGCGGGCATCTGCATGGATCTAGACTCTGTTGGCTTTAAGGTGGGAGCTGCTGGCTTTTGCCCTGAGATGCTGACACTGGCTGGGCTGGAACCTTCTATTCCGGCTCAGCCACTTCCTCCCTTGCTGCCACGAGGAGGGAATTGAGAAGGGACTTTCCAGAGAGAGTTAGCTCGCAGGGTGTGGAATGGAATAAAAGCATATGCAAATTTGCCTGTGAGTTCCTTCCTCTGCCCCAGTGAGCCAAGAGAAAGATGCTCTTCTGCAAGGCCCTTGCCATCTCTCTTCTCTCCCTGGATGGCGACAGCGGGGGTCCGTTGGAGTGGTAACACCAGCTAGGCAGCCATGGCAAGGGGGTGGGGAGTGTAGGATGAATGGGAGGAAGTAGCAAAATGAGGGGTGGGGAGAAGAAGGAAGGTCAAAATTGGAAAAGATAGGTAACCTGGAATTTGAGCTCAGAGAACAGGAGTTAGAGAAATAACCATTGCCAGCTGTTTTACTGTGCACCTATCTTTTGTCTGAGAGTCAGCTGGCTTTTGTACAGTGGATGACTGCAGAGCAAATGGCGCATTAAAGATTCTAATCAAGATGTTCAAGGCGTAGTGAGTGACACTAGAGTTAAAGCAGGTGAGACTTGTCATGGGCTGTAAATATACAAATGTCATTGGCTCAGAAATATTTCCAGTAATAGAGTTAAAGCATGGGACGGTTTCTGAAAGGAAAATAATTTTAATCTTTTGTTACTCGGGTGGGATGGCAGTGTGGGTGATACAGTAGTATGCTTCCTTAAATCCATTGTGGCTCCTATTTGGCAAGTCACCAACTTTCTTATAGTGACAGTAATAAGAAAATCTTACATTGTCAAATATGGAGCATGGGGGGTACATGGGAATTAAGACATATAATTTTGGTTATTGTACGACTGTTTTCAATCTCCTTCAGTCTTGTCTGCCGAAGGAATTTTTTTTTTTACTTTTCTAAAACATTTTTTTTCTCTGTTAAACGACTTGTATTTTAATTGACAGTAATGTAACGTTTCTCTCATGAAACCCACGGGCCTCCGGGTTATTTATTACAACGTTTTCTTGGCATTTGAGATGTTTCCAGTCAATGTTGTTTTACTCATCTGTTACTGTTCAGCTTTGGTTTTTGTCTCAGACTTTTCTGATTGCTGATACTCTGTCCTCGAGTTCCCGGTATTGTATTGGGCTTTTGAGCCGAAGCAACGTTCTTGTTATTAATTATTATTACTATTAATCTCACTGCTGCACTTACTCACTGTTTGTGTAGGATAAGCACTGAGGATCTTTGTGGGAGAACTCGGAGGGAGCAAGGGACGTTGAATCTCTGACTGGGGTCTGCTCAGACGGGATTTTCTTGTGTTGTTGGAAGGTGGAGGATTAGCCTCTGGCCCTTAATTTCAGATATTAGAAGGCAGGGGATGAGGTGAGGAGCCACTGGGGCTTCTGGTGATATAACCTTGGTCTCCTCATCTCTGAATTCCTAAGCTCCACTTTCTCTAAGGCACCGGGGTGGGGAGTCAGGAATGTACTTCCTCCGCTCAGGCAGTGTTGTTTCCTCTGACTGTCAGCAATTTGTGTTATAGGGTGTGGTTCCTCAGAGCCAGCTTTGGGCACTTTTTGAATCGTGATCATGATTCCTCTCTCAGATTGTTCTAGAATCTGGCAGGATTTTCTTATTTGGCCTCAGCTTCGAAACCCGGTCAATAAGAAATTTGATTTAATAACATATGGTACCTGTTTATAATTTACAATTGGTAAAGTGATTCCATGTGTTTTTTCCTATAACCCGTCCATGAAATCTGGAAGGTGAAGCATGGCGGTGAAATTGTCGCATCATGGAGAACTTATTAGATATTTATTGCTTGGATGAAATGTACCCATTTGGTTGCTAAAGAAATGGAGACTTAAGCAGATCAAGCTATCTATCCAAAGCCTCATTATACAGTAGGTAAAATCACACTTGATTTTACCATGCCACACTAGCTCAGATAGTGTTGATAACACACACACACACACACACACACACACACACACACACACACACACACACACATTTGAGATGGTATCTTACCTTGTAGCCCAGGCTGGCCTGGAACTCACTGAATAGACCAAGCTGCCCTCAAACTCACGGCATTCTTTTTGCCTCAACTCCTCAATTCTGCAGTTGCAGACTTGAGCCACCAGGCTGGGTTTTCTTATCACCATTTGCTCTTCATTGTGCAGAAAGTTATCTTTTGATTCTGTAAGAGAGGACTGTTGTAAAATCATCTGTATACTCCATTAGCTGTTTGACTGCTACCCGGCCACAGGCCAGTTAAATCAAAAGAGATAAGGTGTTGAGACAAAGAAAGTAATTAGAGAAATGTTAGTTCAGCAGGAAGAAAGACAGACTGGTCACAAACCCTTCTTGGGTGTGAGGGATTCAGAGATCATAACAACTTTTATACAAAAAGAAGCTACATGCCAACCAAGGCTTCCTCACCTAGTTTTTTCTCTCTCTCTTCAGAGTTTCACTTGCGTAGACCAGGTTGGCCTTTAACTCACAAAAATCTGCCTGCTGCTGCTTCCCGAGCGCACAGATCAAAGGTGTGCGCCGCCACATCTGGCTAGATATCTCTTTTATTTTTTTTCTGAATATCAGACTGGTCCCTGTTCTACGAGGGTTTGCTTCTTCCTTTCTTTCCGTGGGCATCGCTAGGGTTCGAACTCACAGCTTTCCACCTTCATGAACACTAAGCAAACACTCTACCACTGAGTTATATCCGGAACCTTTTTCATGTTTTCTTTGAGATAGGGTCTTGCTAATTGTCAACGTTGGCATAAAACATGCTTCATAGCTCAGGCAGGCCTTGAATTTGTGATCCCCAGTTTCAAGCCTCCCAAGTAGTGAGATTACAGTTTATTTAGCATTGGGGGTTGAACCCAGAGCCTCACGAATGCTAGCCAAGTATTCTACCAGTGAGCCAGCTCCCTGGCTTTTGTGTTTATTTTAGGCAGACACACTGCCTTCCAGGGAGTTAATTTACATGCTTTACACCACATTGATGACTCAATAAAGTCTACTTACCTTAGACTGGGGAGATGACTCTACCCATTCTGTGTTCTTTAAAACCAAAGAAAGATTATGTCTAAGTGAATGTCTTGACTGTCTAGGTGGAGCTTTCTAGCAACGGGAGTCAAACAATTTCAAAGGAGTAGTCCTCAACTATGGGGGTATCCCATCTGAGCAGTGGCCAAGTGACTTGTCTACCACTCTATACGGAACGTTCTTAGATTCTTTATTGCCAAAAATCCCATTTCCTTAGGGATATAGCTACTTAGATCTGGTCCTTGGTAGAGTGAAGCCCCAAGTTCATGGTGGAAAACAATTGGCTCTCTTAAGCTTGTAGTATGTCTTGGAGGTTTGAGCATGAGCTTTAGAGTCCTCAGAGGAAGTTAAATTGCAGGGGTTTAACAAAGGAAGTGTGTTGCCTTGTTTCTTTGGGCCATTGGGTGGGTCAAGAAGTGTTACTATTTCGGGGCAGCCTAGTATTCAGGGGTCAGCAGTGTTTGCCCTATGAACAATGTCACTCACTAGTTGTTCCCACTGCCTGAGAAAATGTCACTCATATTAGTTCAGGCATTAAATCAAAAGAAAAGAGTTTGGTTGTAGCAAAATTAGACTCTTAGGTTGGATGTCTGTGCTCACCAGAGAGTCTTGAAAAAGCTACAACCAGCAGCAGAGAGAAGGAAAGACCACTCTAGGCTAATTAGGGAGAAGTATCCATGGGATTCTGTCAAGGGCTTGTCTTTTTGACTTCTGTAGCCAGAGATTCAAAGTTTTGTCTGTGAAGTTTCTTCTTAGAGGAGTGTTGCACAAACAGTTGCAATGGTTCTTTTTTTAAACTGAGCTGAACCTCTTTGCACATGTCTGTGTCACTACAAAGGGCACCTCAAGCCTGTCTTGGTGTTCTTGAGGCTTTTCGAGCCTCACCCAAAAAGGCCTTCTTTAAGGGGTGGTTATAAAGAGTAATTTTAACCTTCACTTTGGAACTGTTGTTTATTTGCTTGTGTGTGTGTATGTGTCTACATGTTCATGTATGTGCATGTGCATGTGCATATGTGTTCCTCAGGAGCCATTGTTTCTCCCCACACCTTTTTTTCTTTTTTATCTTCTTTTTATTAAACTGAAACCTTTTGGTTTTGTTATTATTATTTTTCTTATCATTTTATGTGCATGGGTGTTTTGCTTGCATAAATATCTGTGTACCATGTGCATGCCCATAGAGGCCAGAAGAGGATGTTGGGTACTCTGGAACGAGAGTCACACACAGCCATGACCTGAAGGTACAGAGAATCAAACCTGGGTCCTGTGGAAGAGCAGCCAGTGCTCTTGACTGGTGAGCTATCTTTCTAGTCCTTGGCTATTTTTAAAGATTGACTTCCTTACTGGCCTGGAGCCACAGTGACCTGCCTGTCTGCAACTGTCTCCCAGGTGCTGAGATTATAAATATACCATGCCTGGGTTCCTCATGTGGTGTCAACCCCCAACCATAAAATTAATTATCCTTGTTGCTACTTCATAACTATAATTTTGCTACTTTCATGAATTATAATGTAAGTATCTGTTATATAGGATATCTGATATTCAACCTCTGTAAGAGGGTTGGTTGACCCCCAAATGGGTTGAGACCAGAGGTTGAGAGCCACTGCTTTAATTCCAGTATACAGGCGACAGAAGCAGGCAGATCTCTCTGGGTTTTAGGCCAGCCAGGGCTATATCATGAAACCATGTCATAACCACAGAAATGTGGGCTCAAGGCATTTAGCTAATGTCTTCCTGCTCGTAAGGTGTCTACCTCACCAACCGAGCCACCTTTCTAGCTTTGAAGTTTGACACAGACCTGGTGTTCGTTTTTCTGTAGATGTTACTTACTTTCTTATCGATTGATTGGTTGGTTGGTTGGTTGATTGATTGATGTGCTCTGGCTAGGCACATTCTCTCCCACTGAGACCTGACTAGAATAACATATCCCATGAGCAGGCAATAGTTTTTGAGTCCCCCTGACTCCCGTCCAGTTGTTTGAACCCACAGGAAGAACAAGCTGTACATCTGCTACATATGACTGGGAAGGTCTAGGTCTAGCCCATGTATGTTCTTTGGTTATGGTTCAGACTCTGAGAGTCCCAAGGGTCTAGGTTAGTTGACTCTGTTGGTCTTCCTGTAGAGTTCCTATCCCCTTTTGGGCCTGTAATTCTTCCCCCTGTTCTTTCATAAGACTCCCCAAGCTCCATCCATTGTTTGGCTGTGGGTGTCTGTATCCCTCTAAGTCAGCTGCTGGGTGGAGCCTCAGAAATAACTTTCCTAGCCTACACTTTTGTTATTTCTCTCCCCATCATCCTTAATGGTTATTGGCAGAGATTTGCTACCTTTGTGCAAGGGACCTGCGATAGCACAGAGAATTTGAGAGAGAAAATTCAGGAGCTAAGTAAGGGCAGAAGCACTAATCCTGTGTATAGAGTTTGGCTGCCAGTAACTACTGAGATTAATGTGTAGGAAAGAGTGAGTGGCCAACTTTTTCATGGTCTCTCTAAATCAGGCCTGGGTCACAGTACCGAAAGCCAGGCTTCGTAGTTTAGTTTCTTTGAGACTATTAATATTTAGATGTTGACCATCTGTTTGTTGCTCTGAGGGATGTCCTGTGTCTCATAGGCTACTCAGTAGCATCCCTGGCCTTTTCCCATAGACTCAAGACACACTGATATGGCTGTCAAAACCACTTACATTCACTGCCAATGTCCTCAGTTGAGAACCACTGCTCTGTAGGATTCCTATTAGAACCTGCACCCTGGCCCTCCTGTTTACTGAGTGCAAGTCTCCATTTCCTCCCAAGGCAAACAGTAATATTGCCTATCTCCTGAGCTAGGGATAGGCTTAGGGACCTGAACTAATGTACCTGAGGACACGTCAGATGTGCAGAGCAGACCTGGCAGGACAGACCAGGGCAACTTTAGCATCTTCCCTCTGTCATAGTGTCATAGTGCCTCTCCTCGTACTCACATGGACACGCTCTCTCTCACCCATGCCCTCCCCATCATGGAGTGAATGTGTTTAAATCACAATGATATTCAGCCCAAATCGAAAGCCCATGTTAATGAAATGCAGCTCTCTTTTCAGAGCTCAGCAGCCACCATTTAATCAGCTCCCATGATAAACTCATCAAAACCACACGTGGATTTTTATTTGCGGCTGCAGAAATGGCAATTCCGGTTAGTTAACAGAGCTTTAAGTGACAAGCTGACTCCATGGAATAGCAGAAAGGCCAGAAGTGACTCTGTAAGCAAGTCAGTAACACCAGTGTGGGGGAGATAGAAATCTGGGATGTGAAGCCTGAGGATTAACTTAAGTCACTAACTTGATAGTTTGGGGGAACTGAATGATAGTTTGTTCATTTGCTGTTAGCAGCCACTGTCCTATTGGGCTGTGGGAAGGAGTTTGTAGAGGTAACCCTCGCTTCCCAGCATACACGTTACTTAGTGCCTGTGTTTTTTCCCCTCTCTGTTAACAGTGGATTTTGAGAAGCAGTGTTGGTGGCTAAGGTTGAGAATGAAGCCCCTCTTGAGATAATTTAAGCATGTGAGCAGACCTGGTACTCTCTCTATCTTTGCCCCTAGGGATCAGTTCCAGCACTGGGTGGCGCTGGGGATGTGGTTTGGAAAGGGGTGGGAGCTCTGTTCTGGGATGCTGATGTTGTGGGTGGCTGGACTCAACATGGACACTCCCTCAGCTATGCTCAGTTCATCCCTCAGTCAGGGTAATATAGTAGCTGTGAGTATGGGTTCCAGACTTGGAATATTTAAGTGCCCAGTTGCTGTAGAAGGCCGTGGAACCTTCCTAAGTCTTGCTTTCCTCACACACAATGTAATGTTAGTACCTAGTGGTTCCCTCACTAGGTAGGTTGTGTAAAGTTGTGAAATGAAGAGGCCACTTCCTTACTTCTATTTTGTTTAGAGGTGGCATAGACCATACTGGCAAGGCATAAGACAACCACTGCTGACCAACAACTTCTCAAAGTCTCAGAATTCTTTTGTGAAAGAATGGCTAATACACTAAAGAGTTACTGTAAAAGTTGAATGTGATTATTTGGATCAGATTCTTAACAGAGCCCCGTAAGCCACCATGAAGCATTAACATATCATCCTTCCCTTCTTTCTCCTCCAAATTATTCTTTTTGTTGTTATCATTCCTGTGTTTTGGTGATCAAATCTTCACATTTAAGATAAGGCTGCTTGAAACGAATACACCATATTAAGGTCTGAAATATGGTAGACTGCTTAAGAACACGTATTGTTCTTTTCGAGGACTTGGATTTGGTTTTTTATATTTTTTTATTTTTTTTTCCTGCTTATTCTCATTTTGTTCGTTCTGATTAACACAATGAAGAGAGAAAGTCACATGATATTCTCAGGAAAGATGTACAGTCTGCCTCATGACTTTGTTGTGAAATGCGTTCTAATCCATGCAGCCCAGTGGCTGGAACATAAGTGTTTATTGGTTGTTAGTTATGATGATATCGTTATGACGTATTTAGTTGTGTTTGTGAGCCAGATGTATGGGGGACAGGATGAAGCGTTCACTCTAGTCCTGTATGATATTTCTTGTGCTTACAACGTGTCTACTGTCTGGAGATTAGAATGAAAGTATTTCCACTGTGAGGCCACAGGGCCAGAGAAACCTTTTGAGAGGTGGCAGCCTGAACATGAATAGAAGTTGTTCCAGGAACTGAGTTTTAACCACCACAGGTTAGACCCAAGACACAGGTAAAACTTCACATGGGGGTAGACCGTCATAACAGTGGAAAGAGAGGTAGAATTTAGAGCTTTTACCCCCCCAGTAAGTAGACATTTACAAACTTGAAGTGGTCAGGCAGGAGGACCAAGGAGAAATGTCTTGACCACTTTGGTTTAGTGAGCTCAGCCTATAGTGTCCATGCCTTCAAGCATGTTTTGTGTCAGGCACTGCTGCATCTGGGGCAACAAGGCCTAGAACCTAGAGGTGCCCCGGGTCCAGCACAAAATACATAGTCTGCAATCATTTGTTTGGTCACGTATACTTCACAAAGTCTCTCTTTGTTTCAAGGACCCACTTTATGGTTTTAATGGTTTTCCTTCACAGAAAGGGTTAGCGAGAGGATTGCCTTGCTATTTCTTCTCTTTGGCAAAGACGTATTGGCTGTGTTTTTAAGATGCTTTCTGGTCTTTCTGCATGCTGTGCATCCTACTTGCTTGTTCCCCTCTGCTCATAAAGCTTCCAAAGGAAGGACTTAGATGACGCCATCTTGGATCTTTGGAGTCCGGCTCGCACAGGAACTTTGTGAAGGCACACAGGCTGAAGGAAAAACCGAAATGGAGGTGACCTCTCATTTTGATGCACACCACAGGGATGAGAGTGTAGGTAAATGAATTTAAGAACCCCAGATAGCATTTACTCCGCCTCCTTTCTCGAAAAATCTCTGGACTATCTTCTATGATCCAGGTGTGTTCTCGAAGCTGGGGACAATATGGAACCAAGACCTACCCCTCACCCCCATAAAAAAGGTTAAAAGTAAGCTTTTGTAGTCAGAAAAAAAGAACCCCTGGAAATATGAATCATATGATGTATTTAGAGTATATAAACAGTTCTTACAATTTAATAATAAAGAGACAAACAGCCCAGTTTAGAAGTGGCAAAAGATGCGAATAGATTTTTTTTTTCTGTTCAAAGTAGCTGTGCGAATGCAGTAAATGGATGAAAAGGTGCTCAACCTCATTAGCCACCAGGGAGATGCAAATCAAAACCACAGTGAGGTACCGCTTTGTACCTACCAGGAGAACTGCAATCAAAAAGTCAGACTGTAGCAAGGATGTGGAGAACGGAAGCCCCAGACCCTGCTGGCGGAAATGTCAGATGGTGTAGCTGCTTTGGCAAAGAGTGTGAGAGTTCTCTAAAGGGACACCAGTTTAATGTAACCCCACCATTCTACTCTTAGGTATAGAGTCAAGAGAAATGACAGCATGTATCAGCACAGAGCTGAGAATGGTCACAGAAACATCTGTAGCAGAGAAAGAGTAGAGATGGGCTGGACAGAGGGCTGTGTTTAAAAGCACAGACCATTCTTGCAGAGGGTGCCAAGTTTAATTCAGCACCCAACAATTTGTAAATTTAGCTCTAGTGGACTCTGTTGCCTCCTCTGCCACCTGCATTCATGTGCACATATCCACACATGGACACACACACACTTACACATACTTTAAAAAAACAATAAAAATATAAATATTTAGGAAAAGTAGAAATAATATGAATGTCCATCAACTGCTGATGGATTAAGAAACGTAGACTTTCCATATAGTGGAATATCTTTCCCCATTAAAGCCGTAAAGTGAATTAAACACTGGTACACACACTAAGCCACAGATAAACTTTGAGAACATAAGAACAAGAGACCACACATGACTGTATTTGTTCATTAAAAAATGCTCTTAATAGGCATTTATATGTTATATATTAATTATATTATTATATGATATATATATGTATATATATGTATATATATATATCTCCTAGAGATTGAGTAAATGTACTTAGCATATAGTTTAGGGACGATTAAAACATTCTTAGATTAACTATAGTGACCATCAAACAACTTCATGGTAATATTGAAAGCCATTGAGTTCCACTCTTTATGAGTAGGTGAATTCTATAGTTGTGAGTTCTAAAATAATTTGTTGTTGTTGTTGTGGGGAATATTTTTTTTCTCTCAGAGTCTTACTCTATAACTCTGGTTGGTCTGGAACCCATAAGGCCACCCAGCATGGCCTTGAACTCAGAAATCCTCCTGCTTCAGCCTCAAGAGTGCTAGGGTTACGGGAGCATGCCATTGTGCCTAGCTTCTGTTTATATAATTTTAAAAAAGGACTAACATGGGTGATGCCCTTGTGAAAATATAACTTGTTTGGGAGATGGTATTTATCAACAATTACATCAAAAGCTGTATCAGTTAGTTATAAACTATGGTCTGTTCTATGAAGGGAAGGATTGGACATGACTCAGGAGAATGGCAGGTGTCCCCGGGGGATGGAGAAGAGGTACTAGTGAAGCTGTTGCACTCAATGACCCTTAAATAGCAGTGGTTTGAAAGGGGAAAGTCCTGTTCTTGCTGGTGGGAAAAAGTACAGTTTTAAAGATCATCGAGTGCAGTGCCATGCTCTACCGTGGGCGGTGCATGGCCCACATTGCATGGGTTGAGTGCAGCTGCACCGTGTCCTCTGGCCCCATGTAGAACTGGGTTACTTGAGGCTGGGAAATGAGGTTTTTATGCCAGGAGTTTGTGTACCCTGGGGGCTCTGTGAACACACGAGAGACACAGGGTTACTGTTCGGTCATCTCTGCTATTGATGGTCTGGCTGAGGAGGTGATACAGTGGGTGAGGGCCTCAGGAGGACAGTTTTCCAGGCCAGGGGCACATGTGTAAAGGCACAGTGGGGGCAGGAAAAACCATCTGTCACATTACTGGTTGCTTTTAAGAAAATCTTGCTATGTATTTCAGGCTGTCCGTGGATCCTCAGTCCTCCTGATGCAGTTTCCTCTGTGCTGGGATTACAGGGTGGCCTCAAATTGACATTCTTCACATGCTTCACATGACTTCACATGCTGCAGGCATGTGAGTGTTGAGGTTACAGGCCTGTACCACATGCCCAGCATGCTTAGTGACTACTTATGACTTTGCCTATCTGTGTCCCAGATCCATATGCATCAAGAATGTTCAGTCTGCAGAGGGAGTGCCTCTGGATTTATCAGAGATTTCTCTTGTCTTTACAGGGCTGGCAGGATCTGACCTGTGAGGAAGGACCAGGCCTTACCTGGAGAGTCTGTGTGTATCCTCAGCTCTGAGAACTGAATTCCATGGGTTATAGCAATGTCAGACCTGTGAAGTTCAGTTCTTTAGCTGGGATAGCTCTATCGTCATGGACCTGAGGAACACCGTCTAGGACAACCTCTGAAGGCTTTCTTATTCTGCCAAGGAACTTGAAGAGTGGAGAGAGTGGGGTGAAGGATGGGACTGGTGGCCCCACAGGGATCCATGTTCGATTGATGTGTGTTCTAGTTTCATTTCTGTTGCTTTGATAAAATATCTTGACAAAAACAATTTAGGGGAGGAAGGGTATTTAGATTGTAATTCCAAGTTATAGCCCATCATTATAGGGAAGACGAAGTAGGAACTCGAAGCAGCTAGTCTTATCCACAGACAAGAAGGAAAAGAGACCTGGACATTGTGACACATATCTTCATTCCCAGAATTTTGGCTGGTGGCTCTCTGATAGGCCAGCCTGATCTGCAGAGCAAGTTCCAAGCTAGCCAAAGCTATATAGTGAGATTGTGTCTCAACAAAGAAAAAGAAAAAAAAAAGGAGAAAAATAAAGAGGAAAAAAAATTCATACACGTTTACTGGTACTTGACACCCCCCCCCCCCCATACTTAAAGAGTCTAGGATCACCTGCCTAGGGAATGATGCTGCCTACAGTGGGCTGAATCTTCCTATGGTAATTGATATAATCAATATATACACCCACAGATATACATAGGTCAACCTGATCTAGAGGGTCCCTTACTAAGACTCTCTCTATTTGATCCCAGATTGTATCAGGTTGACAGTGCTGAGCAATGTAGTGTGGAAATTCCTCCTCTGTTTGGGAAAAGCTCAGCATCCTATAAACAGCCTCACTGAGTGATTCTTGCTTCAGTGACTTTTGTTTACATTTACTGATGATTTAGGATGAGTCAGGTATGAAGGGGACTAAGTACTGTGCATGCTGTTATAGGAGACTCTTGGGAAACACCACTTTAATGAAGCTTGAGACACACAGCATTACCAAGCAGTGATTTTCCAGTCTCTTTATGGGACCAGATGGAATTAATTGTATGTGACAATTATCCTTTAGCATGATCTGCTGAGGTATCTGGCTGCTTTTTCAGATATGTAGCTCAAAAGGATAAAGAACACATCCTTCTTATGACCCCTTATTCTGTTTATTTCGACCCATTTTGTACCCCCAAACAAGACAAAGAAGTTGTAATTAGACTCCACTGTAACTTCCAGTTTCTTCCAGGGACGAGGATTAGGAAGGCTTAGAAAGTCTATTTGGACACATAGTCCATGAAATGTTGGGGCTCAGGTCTTTGTAGAAAGGCAGTAGAGACCTCTGTCACCAAGTATGTTGGGTCTGTTTTGAGAGTTAGGCTTGATTTGATGATGATGATTTCTGTTGGATGTAGTATCTGGACTTTATTAAGCTTTTGACTTGGCAAAGATTTAGGAATGGCCCTGTCTTTTGGGAAATCCTCTTTGACTCATTGCTATGCCTTGGTGTCCTGGGATTTCCTTCTCACTCTTGTCTCTGAATGAAAAGAGAGGGAGGCAGCGTGAGGTGGGAGACCCTACAGCGTGCACATGCTCAGTCTTTCTTCCCGGGGACATAGGCATTTACTGGGTACTAGCTCTTAAATTCAGGGCTTTGCCTGTGTGATCTCAGTGAATTTTACTAAGCCTCATCTCTGTAACGTGGATAAGTCAACAAAAGGATTTTTTTCTGTTGCTATGATAAAATGGCCTGGCAAAAATAACTTATGAAAGAAAGGGATGATTTTGGCTCACAGTTGAAGGGTACAGTCAACCATGGAGGAAATCGAAGCACCAGAAGCTTGAAAGCTACTGGTCACAGGACAGCTGCAGACAAGAAGGGGAGAGCTGCAGATGTTCACAGCCCACTTTCTCCTTTGCATGCAGTCCAGGACACCACCCAGGGGAGGGTGCCACCCTCCTTTATGGTGGTTCTTACCACAATTAACTTAGTCAAGATAGTCCCCTCACAGGCATTCTCCATGGGTAACTTAATTTAAACAACCCCTTATAGGGATGACTGGAGATAAATCTCCTAGATAATTTCAGATCTTGTCAAGTCGATACCAAAAGACCCAGAGCCAGACTCTCTATATATGCAGAGCATGAGAGACCTCAGAACAGTCAACCTTGAGAGGAATGTCTCCATAAAATCCCTCCTTTCTGGTTCAGGGAACTCTGGGGAAGAGGAAGCTGAAAGGGTGTAGGAGGCAGAAAAGAAGGAGGACACCAAGGAATCAAGGCCTTCTAGACACAACAGGGCTGAGATACAGTGGACTCACAGAAGGATGGCAGCCTGCAAGGGGCCTGCTTAGGCTCTGTATCAGATAGGGTTCTAGAGCTAAGAGGAGAAGTGGGCCCATGGCTCTAACCCTAACCCAGAAGCTATTTCAAATAACATCTACTCACAAATGAAAGATTAGTGTTTTCTAAGGAAGTCTTCTTATGGGGAAACAAAGCACTCTCGATCTCCACGCTCAGGAGTAAATAGATGGCCAACACAAAACCAATTCAGCAGTATGTTTCAAGGTTCTTTGTCTTATAATGTGTAAACCAGGGCTTTTTTGTTTGTTTTAACCATACAGGCCTGTTGTGTATGTATTAAAGCTTCTGATTTTGTGTTTGTTTCGGATTCCTGCGTGGGTGAATGAGTTTCTGCATCTATGAGTTTCTTGGGCTTTTTCTTGGGCTCTTTTTCTTGTTTGGTTGTTTTGTTTTATCCTGATTTTTCTCGTTTTTGATTTATTATCACTTCTTAGATGCCTGTTTGTTTTCTAGGCAGAGACAGAAAGGGTGTGGAGCAGGATGGGAGGCAGGGCCATGGGGAGGAGCTGAGGGGCAGTGGAGGGAAACTGTAACTAGAATATATTGTATTCTCAATGCTCTTCTGATGGAAAGGGGTTGCTTGGTGATTGGTGCCTGGGCTCTACTGATCGAATCAAGGCCTCTCAACCCCCTCTGCCTGCTTCCATCCCGTGCTTATCCAATCTTTAGCCAGGGACTTGTCCTAGAATCGCAACTTTGGCAAATCTCAGCTGAGACCAGAGGTCAGTGTTGACACCCAGATTGTAAGGGAGGATTAGGATTTAAATCTGAAACTCCCAGGGCCCTGGGCTCAGTGCTTCTGTGTGACTGGTGCCCATGACACCTAGAGGTCTGCCTTTCTAACAGAGGCTGATCTTATCACAGTTGAATCTTCCTGAAGCTGAGGGACCAACCACAGGCTAAGCTCTACCGGTGAGGAGTCAATGGGAATTTACAAAATAAAGGATGCTTCAGGCTCAGGGTGTAGCTTAGAGGTTGCCTACCATAATCAGCAAGGTTCTTGGTTCTGTTGCCAGCTCTGCAAAAAGAAAGGAAAACGTTTTAGTTGAGGTATGGGTTAAGATTTCATTAAGTAATCGATTTGCTAAGGATTTTTGTTGATTTAAGGTTGTATTTGCTTTATCAAAACTTACTTTAGGGGCTGGAGAGGTGGCTCAGTGGTTAAGAGTGAATCCTGCCTTTTTAGTTCAGTTTCAGCACTTACCTGCTTGTGACTATAGCTCTGGGGGGGATGCAAAGCCTTCTTCAGGACTCCGTGAGTATCTGTGTTCATGTGCTCAGACCTACACATACAATAAAAAGAGATTTATTGTGTGTAAGCGGAAAAGTCAGGTTACCCCAAAGGTCATATTCTGTTTGAGTTGATGTGTGATTATAAATTATAGGCTACTATGAGATGTAGAAGTAAGTATATTGAAAGACGATTATCAGTTTATTAACAGAGACTTTTTCTCTAGGGTAAGACTTGAGATTCACTTTCTTTTCTTTCTTTGTAATTTTCTTTATGGTTTGACCCTTACTCTGAGCATTTGTAATTAAAATAAATTACTGTGGAAGACTTCATACGCAGTTGTACTGATTCCAGACAGTACTGTCACTGAGGGGTGACTGGAGAGGAGTTACTGACTGGTATGTTGCTTGCTCTGCGTGTGTGTGTGTGTGTGTGTGTGTGTGTGTGTGTATCTGTAGTCTGTCCGGTATATGGTAGCAAGTAATTTGTTTGCTAAATAATTATTTCTGCCTAACCAAAACAAAAACCAACCAACCAACCAACCAGAACAATAGCAAGAACATGGCGTAGATGTGCTGCTTCCTATGCGTGCGGGTGGCTTTTCAACACATATCATGGACCAGCAGCATCACTGAATCTGGAAACTGGTTAGCAGTGCCCATCCTTAGTCTTGCCCAAATCCTACTGGAGAGGAAAGAAAGACCCATTGAAATGGAAGCAGGGCGGAGCTGAGCAATTCCATGGACTTAGCCCATCGCGTGACTCTCACATTTGCAGCTGCTGATGTCAGTCAAAAGATATCCTTATTTGACAGAATTGAACTGTAGCTCAGAGACCTGGGAGACTCTGGGCCCATACAAGCAGATGCAAAAACTGTCTATCTCGGAGAACTGAAGAGCTGGGCCACGGAATTTCCAGATTGTGGTTGAGGATTTCCATCATAGGAGAGTCTCTTCTAAACTCGTTTGAGAAAATGTTCAAATGGGTTCCTTGACAATTTCATACATCTCTTTAGTAAATTCTGTTTACTCTTCTTGCACTTTCCCTCATGTTATCCCCCTCTCTTCTCTACATGCCTTTTCAGGCATGTTAGCCTATGACCTGCTGGTATAAGTCAGAACTGGGCCTGTATGGCCATGAGTTTGGAACTGTCCACAGTAGACTGGCAGGCTCCCTGGTAAACAGCTGAAGACAGTGAATGTCCCTCCCAAGAATCTAACAGTAGCCAATAGTGCATCGTGGAGCACGGGGCTCATGAGCTCCTCCCTATTCTGTTATTGGCTGTTGACAGGCTCAGTCTTGTGTAGGATAGGGGCAGTCGCCTTCAATTACATTGGTTTTCAGTATTCTTAAGACACAACTTTTAGTGTATTAAATCACATGAAAGCGCTGTAATGAAGGCAAGTCCTAGGTCACTCCCAGGCACTCAGCCTCTCCAGCGATCTGTCATTTTAACCCCCACCCAGGATGGATTACATCAAGCAGTTTTTAGGAAAGCACTATATCCCTATGTTCCTTTCCAGTTCTTTTTCCCCCTTTTTTTTCTGTGATTGATGGGACCTCTGAAGCAAATTCATCATCCTCAGTTCTTCAGGGAGAACAGCTCAGATGCAGCTGGAGACGAGTCTTGGGAGTAATGATAATCATAATGGAGGTATTGATTAGCCATCTTCAGACAACAAGGAAGGGCGTGATTTATCGGCTCACGACGATAGGCTGTTTGGGAAGTTGGACACGTGACCGTCTGTGTAGCCATGGCTCTCCCAGGTTGCTATGATCCAGTGGTTCCAGACACAACGGCTTTTAATGACTCTTCCAGCAGCCAACTCTTTACCAATCAGACAGGAAAATTCCCCTTTCATGATTGGTTTTACGTGGAAACTTTCTTGTTCTCTTTTCTTTTAGAATTTCAGGAAGGCCCATGCTTGGGGTATCCATGTGGTCAGGGAATCTAGAAAAAAACACTCTGGGGTGGAAGTTAGGGAACTTGGCATCTTGTCCAGTTCCTCTTTGCTCTTCTTCAAACTAAGCTGATTTTTACAACAGGTTCTGGAAGGAAGTTCTGCCCCTATCTCTTGGGGGAACCCTTCCAAATAGAAGTTAACTCTGCTTCTCTCAACCCAGAATATCTTATTTATTCATTGGCTTTTTCACATATATGTATAATGTACCTTGATAATATCTACCCCACCCCCCCACTCTTCTTTCCAACTCCCTCTAGAACTCCCAACAGGACAACCCCCTTTCAAGTCCTCTTTCTGTTTTAATTACCCACTGAGACCATTTGTTGCCTACGTGTTGTATGGGGATGGGGCCAAGAATGAGCAACCTACCTGCAGTCACACCTGCAAAGAAAAATTATTCTCCCTCTCTCAGCAGCCAGCAGCTATCAATTGTTTCTCAGCATGGGGTGGAGCCTCATTAGTCCCTCCCCCCATCTGTGTTGAAATAGGGACTGGTTTTATCTTGTGCAAGTCTTGTGCAGGTGACCACATGAATTCATGAATCCAACAGCTATGTCATGTCTAGAAGGCAGCATTTCATAGCTCTGAACCATCTTGCTAACTCTTTCTGTTTACTGAAACTGTCTCAAAATGTAGTCCTGATTCGTTTTGAACTTGTTATATATACCAGGGTGACTTTAAACTTGCAGTGATCCTCCTACACCAGCCCCCTGAGCCGATGGAATTACAGAGATACTGTGCCATACCTGGTTATGTTTTATTTTAAACTGAACATCCTTTTTGCATAGAAGTAATAAACATGTAAATATTATATGTAAGTATCATGAGCTTATCACAATTAAATTTGGAAATATGGCAGGGCATAAAAGAAAACACAGTTATTAACATTTAAAATTATAGACTGATTATATGTTCTATGTCTAGGAATATGGACAATTTAGAAAATCATGAAGGAGAAAAATTATTCACAAATAGCACATAGATTATCATTTTAAGTTCATCCTTTTTTCTTCAAGGTAATTTATGTGTTTGTGCTCTGTTTTCATTATTTAACATTTTATCGCAAGCATATCCTTATATTATATGGCCTGCTTTTGTATTCTAAATGGCTGTGTCTGTTGTGTGGGGAGGTGGAGTGGCTGTATATTTTGAACTAGGGCTTCTGACTTCCAAATTTGTCTCTCTGTCTGTCTGTCTATCTATCTATCTATCTATCTATCTATCTATCTATCTATCTATCTATCTATTCATCTATCTATCTATCTATCTATCTATCTATCTATCTACCCATCCATCCATCTATCCATCTATCCATCCATCTATTGTCAATCATCAATCTATCTGTAAAAGCCACAAACTCTACTATTCCCTTGGTAATTTCATATATGCATATCATATACACTCCTCCTCCTTCCTACTCCTCAGGAGGATTAGAACAGAGTAGCACGTACTTAGCTGTTAACACCAACGATGCTAGTGTTGAGGACATAGGACATGCCAAGCTGTTTGAAGACCCTGAATAGGTTCTCATGACGGCTCCTACCTCCCACCACCCTTTCAGATTATTCCCATGATGCAGATGAGGTGGCAGAGGCACAGGCAGGAGAAGGGTTAGAAAATATTCCTTCCTACAGCTCTCAGGAGAGAGGCTTCTCTGTGCAATGGATGGTGGATAACAGAAACCCGCTACAGGTCAAAGTGCAGAGAATGTATTAGTGGAGTGCTCACCCATAGATGGGCCATCTTTTTTTTTTTCCCTCAAGGCTCAGAGACACAGTCTTGAAAGACAGATACAAAGATTCTAAGAGCCAGAGGTTGGGAAGGTCAGAGCAAAATAGGCCCCTCTAGATGTGCACTCATGAAGTTGCAGCATCTGTGTCGGTCTGCACAAAGCCTTCGTAAGGTCAAGCTAACCAACATCTCAGCATGGATGGGGGAGGGACTCATGAGTTCCCACCAATAGCTGAGGAGCTATTGACTGTCAATTGCTGCTAGAGGAGGGAGAGTCGGTTCTCTTTAAAGTGGGGGCTCTGGTTGGTAGATTATGCTCTAGCAGGTGGCCTCATGGAGTACATGGGCAGCACAAACTGGACTTGTGGATTATTAAAAAAAAATGGGACATGAAATCAGGAGGAAAGGGACCCACATATCTTACATGGATATATAAAATTCTCAAATGAAATATTATATTAGGGGCTGGAGAGATGGCTCAGTGGTTAAGAGCACTGACTGCTCTTCCAGAGGTCCTGAGTTCAAATCCCAGCAACCACATGGTGGCTCACAACCATCTGTAATGTGATCCGATGCCCTCTTCTGGTGTGTCTGAAAACAGCTACAGTGTACTCATATAAATAAAATAAATAAATCTTTTAAAAAAAAGAAATATTATATTAAAATATGCTTTCCAACGTGTACAGCCAGTATTGAATTCAGTGAGGTAGTGCCTCTGAAATTGAGGAATTGATCCACGTAAAGATCCAGCTATAATACTTTTGGGCATATACCCAAAGGTGTCTACATCCTACTATGGAGACACTTGCTCATCTATGTTCATTTCTGCTCCATTCATAATAGCCAGAAATTGGAAACAGCATAGGTGTCTGTTAACAGATAAATGAAAAAAATATGGTACATTTACACAATGGAGTATTGTTCAGCTCAAAAAACAAAAACAAAACAAAACACCACCACCACCAAACCTGAAATCATGAAATTTTTGGTTTTATTGGTGGATCTAGAGAAAAAAATCATTCTGAGTGAGGCAACTCAGACCCAAAAAGACAAATATGATATATACTTGTTTATACATATAAGCATATATGTTAGCTGTTAAGTCTTTGATAAGCAGTCTACCATCCATCTAACTACAGAGGTTAGGTAAAGAGTAAGGGATTGGGGAGGAAGGGTCTCCTGAGGAAGGGGAAATAGACTATATAGTTATGGATGGACAGAGGGTGGATGGGAGAGTGGAATGGGAGGATTAAATAGAGAGGAGAAGGGAAGAAGCGGGTAAGACAGGGAGTATCAGGAGGGACATCCAATGCTAAGGGCCATTTGAGGGGTCAAATGGAAACCTACTACAGTAGAAGCTTCTTAAAATATATTTATATATATGAAAGAAATCTAAACAGAGTCAGGGAATAATGGGGAAGACTAAGCTCCAACTAGACATCTCCTGACATCAAATAAAACCTTTAGTTCCTGGAATAGTTTACATCTAGTTGAGTTATTGGCTAAATGGGTCCTATGGAAATCCCCAAACCATCCAGGTTATTGCCAAAGCTCTTGCTTGCTCTCCACAAACTGACAGCAAGGGCCCCACTGCTGAAGGCAACACCTATGTAACTCACTGAACACGGAAAATCAAAATGGTGCCCACCCAGAGCCTTCACTCCTACTGACTAGTGTTTATGCTACAGAACATAGTCTGTGAGGAGAAAGATAAACACAAATCCAGCTACAATCCCTTCCACCTACAGTGGGGACCTGCCTGTGGTTACCACTGTACCACTGATACAGTAGTGGCCCCCAAACTGAAAGTGACCAGCCACTCTCTGATTGGATTTAACGTCTACTCCACGAGATGGAATTCATGCTTGGCATTGCTGGGTAGCTAAAGAACTATAGCAATGTTTTTAACATATAAATCCTGCTGTGGGCTCCTTCCTGCTACCCGCCCCGATGCTTAATGTTCCCAAATAAACAATTAAATAAATCCTGGCTGCAAGTTCTTTGTGTTACTTGCCCCGAGGAGTTCTGAGTATTGAATGAAAGACACACACACACACACACACACACACACACACACACACACACACACACACGGCCATTATTTTTTGATAGGCCTTAATCAGCTCAATGGCTGGGTTACTTTTTAACCTCCATGATGTTAATCCTCACCCATCCACCCCCACACCCCACCGATAATCCCGAGTTATTACCTAAATCCTACATTCTATCTTGGCTGTCTGGACCCAGAGTGATGCCTAGCTGGGCCACGCTCTCCCAGCTCCTTCACAGGCCAGCTATGCCTCTCTGCCCTCCACTTTCCTCAGGCATGGCGGCTCTCCTCTCCTTCTCCCAGAATGGCAGATCTCCTTCTTTCTTTCCTTTCTCCCTGTCCCTAGCCTGGGAATCCTAAAAGTCCTGTCTCTGTCTGCCCTGCCCAGCCATTAGCTTTCTGCTAATCACCAATCAGAACCAACTGAGGGCAGGGTCCCTTAGAGTCTTAATGCAGACACTGTGCAAACAGTTTTTTGGGGAACATAATTAGCATGAGAATACAAGAGGCTACAAAGAAGCTGAGATTAGATAGGCCATTGACCTACAGGAAAATCAAATGAAAGGAACATAGCAATCAAATAAATCTTAATGGCATTCTGCTATGCTCATAGATCAGTGTCTTGTTCAGCCATCGTCAGAGAAGCTTCCTCTTGAAGTAGATGGAACACATAAGAGACACAATTGAACAATGTGGAGTGGGGGGAGGAGGGGGAGGGGGAGGGTGAAGAGGAGGGAGGGGAGGAGGGAGGGAGGGAGAGAGAGAGAGAGAGAGAGATATTTCAATACTCAGACCTAAATGGATTGTCTTTATCCAATCCCTCCCCTCAGAGCTCAGGGAACTCTGGAAGAGGAAGAGGAAAGATTGTAAGACCCAGATGTGAGAAACAATGTTAAAGAAATAGACACACCAGGACTGACACCTATGAACTCAGAAACTGTGTGAACACAGGGCCTGCACCAGTCTAAGCCAGATGGGGTCC
Organism: Rattus norvegicus; assembly: GCF_021556685.1. Classification (NCBI taxonomy): domain Eukaryota; kingdom Metazoa; phylum Chordata; class Mammalia; order Rodentia; family Muridae; genus Rattus; species Rattus norvegicus. The sequence goes on along the minus strand of NC_141543.1, from coordinate 33,842,835 downwards.
CAGCACCGCTAGGGGAAGTGGACAGAAATTCCCATTACTAATCCAGAAGTTACCTCCAAGTGATAACTGCTTGCAAAAGAGAAATAAGTTTTCTCCGAGTCTCACTGGCTATACAAACTATGCTTACACAGGCCAACACTGCGTACCAGTAAATGGGCAATATAAGATGAACTCAGTGGTAGCTTTCGTTTGTTTGTTTTTTGTTTTTCTTTTTGTCTTATAATGCTTTGGGCATTACTTAACCTTATAGGTGTTTTTGATATATATATGTGTTTGATATATATATGTATATATATCAATTGTATATGTGTTCAATGGGATTTTTGTGTGCGCAAATGTGTGTCTCTGAGTCTGTATGCTTTGGTGTGCTTTTTCTTTGACTCCTTTATTTCTGTTTGATTTGACTAGTCTGATCTTTCTTCGTTTTTTAGATGCCTATTTGTTTTCTAATGGCAGAGATAAAGGAAAAGGTGTGGATTTGGGGGGATAGGGATGTGGGGGAGGATCTGGGAGGGATTGTGGGACGAGAAGCCACGATCAGAATATAGTATATGAATAAAGCCCATTTTTGATACAAAAATGTGAAAAGAAACCAAACCAGACCACACCTGGGGGGCAAGTGGACCACCAGACAGAAGAACTGGTAAGGTGGAGTGAGCTCAAACTCCGTAAATCTCAGAATTGAGAATGGTAGGAGTGGGATCACTCTCGGCCTAACTCTACCTGCTCTGGAACACGTAACCATGACGCCTCAGTGAAGATCATGGCAATCAGCCACTTAGCATAAAAACCTGGAGTTCTCTATGCTAATGCGGTATCAAGAGAGACCCTGAGCGTTCAACCAATGAGCTTCCCTTCCTGGACATTCCTTCCCTAAAAGGTTCCCTGGTTCACCCTGAGTGAGGTGTATGCATCCACATTCGCCATCAAATAAAGCAATTTGAACAAACAAGGGACATTTTTTTCATCAAAGATCTCCGAGGTAGTGGGGAGGTCTTCATGGTAAAGAGAAGGCCTTCTGTCTTCCAGCCCCTCCATACTCTCAGAACTCCTTCAGAATCAAACCAGGTTCTGTTTTGTCCTGGGCTCTGCCTTCCCCTTTCTGCCTGGTTGCGTGGACAGCCTGAGGGGAAGCATGGATGGGGAGCCCTGTTCCCAGCTCTCAGCAGTTGGCCAGCAGTGCCTACCCAGGAGACTGGGGACCATGGGGGAAACACAGGCTGAGGACCCCCATTATGGACGGCATCTTCCCCGCTTCCTCCCAACCCCTGCCTCCCCCACATGTCCCAGCAGTGGGCTAGTGGCACTCAGGCACCCCAGCGATGAGATAGGGCTCAGCCTGGTAAAAGCCCCGCAATGAATTCTTTTGTTTAGAGAAAAACACTAGTGTGGATTCAGACACACACTGGTCCAGAAGCTTGGTGAAGGTTTCTGTCTCAGCTTCCTTCTGTTGTGTTTTAAGATAGCTGAAGCAGTTCAAGATAACTTACATTCTAATTTAGGAGAGAAAGATGGGACAACAAAGACTCCAACTGATCACATCTGTTCCTTTTACCGGAAAGCATGCGTTCCCCGAAGCTGCTCTCTTCCCTCTGCACACACGTTTTACCTGATCTTGGCTAATCGCAGGCAAGGCTGGGAAAATGATTACTTTTTCCAACCTCTAGAACGGAACGGGAGGTGACTGGGAAAGAGGGGTTTGGGGTTGCTTTAGATCAGTCATCCAGCAGTGGTGGCATGGAGGAAATTGCGCTCCCCACAAATTGTGTGTTCAAGATTTAAGGACAGCGGGAATGTATTGGAGATGGGTCCTTTAAAGGCTATGATGGAGGATGAGATCATAAATGTGAGACTCTGATTCCATGTCTAGGCTCTCTATGGTTATAGATTATGTGAGAAGCTGGTGGGTTGATACATGCCTGTAATCCCAGCATTTAGGAGGGAGAGACCGAAGGATTGTTAGTTTGAAGCCAGCTGGAGCTGTAGAGAACCTGTGTGTGTGTGTGGGTGCCTGTGTGCGTGCGTGCGTGTGTGTGTGTGTGTGTGCACGCGTGTGCGTGCGCAAGGAGCTATGTATGTATCCCTACATCCCTCTTTACCCACCCTAGGAGGTCATGTAGCTAGGTAGCCAGGTTAAACTTCCTCTCCCCTTGTAAGGTCATGTCTAAGCAGCATCTGGAATTCCTCCTCATGCAAATGAGGCATCCGCAGCTCCCTGGCCCTGGCAAATGAGGTGCACTCTGTCCAATGTCCCCTACTCACCCTCCAAAGGTTTAAATAGCCTTTGTTTCCCCCATTAAAATGAGCTGTTTCACTGAAGCTGCTTTCCAAGAGTCTCCTCATGCTCACTGACGCCTGTGGTCTCTTATCTTCCGGCCAACTGACCTTGTGCCCCTTCTTTGGATCCTCTTGTTGCGATTGTGGAGATCACCATAGATGGGGAAGCGGATCCTGAATGGCTCCTGTATATGAGGATGCAGCAAGAGGGTCACTGGGGGCCCTGACTAGATCCTGGCTATACTGCGACCATGATCTCTGACTAAACCCCCAAGACCGTGGGGGTTGTTTTTTTATGCTAGTAGCTGAGCTGTCTTGAGATAACTGGCTACCAGGAGACATTGGAGAGCTGGTCTTGCTTGACCCTCATATTTTTCTTCACACTGGAGCCAAGAACCAATAGAAATCTGCTGTTTTCTCACTGCTCTGGTTTAGGTTAAGAGGTGGGCCTGTCAAACCTCATCTTTTTGTGAATGTAGCACCATTTCATAAATGCTAACGTCTTTCAACTGTATTAACAAGCACCACATAGTGTATCTAGTCAGTCAGTCATTCTCTCTCTCTCTCTCTCTCTCTCTCTCTCTCTCTCTCTCTCTTTCCCCCAGAGACCCATTTCCTTGGCTTTCATAAACTTGTTAAAAAACCAGGAGCTGACAGGGTTTGGTTGTCCAGGCTGGGACCCAGGAGTGAAGGATTCGTGAGCTGCGAGGTTGAAGCCAGCTGTAGCATCTCTTCGTGGAAGTTCAGTGGTCATCAAGTGCTCCCCTGCAGGTGACATGAGCAAGCAACCAGACAGCAGAGATGTCGGAAAAGGATGGTGGTACCCACACCAGCATATCAGGTAAGTTCCAAAAAGGATCTATCTTCACTAATGCTTTTCAGTTATGGCTAGTTTCTGAATGGTTCAGACTGACAATTCTTGTCAGTGGGGATACGTGGATGCCTAAAGTAGCCGTGAATGTTCTTATGGAATGAGATTTTAGATAGTGGGGATTTTGTGCATAAAGCTGGTTTTTCTCTTCTTTTCTTTCTTTCCTTCCTTCCTTCCTTCCCCCCTCCCTCCCTCTCTCTCTCTTTCTTTCTTTCGTCTTGATATGTTGCTGAGGCTAATCTTTTTTTTTTTTTACTTTATCCTTTTGTTTCTTTTTTTTTAAATTTAGAGAATACTTTATTAGTTTTTGTAATCAAACCCACGTAGATAAGACCATACATATTTAATACAGTGTGTTACCCCTGTACAAATGGAAAAAACTTAAGTTCAACATTTCTAGACCAATATGGCTGTTAATTTCTATACAGTGCCAACTCAACACAATAAACGGGGATACTTTTTTCCAAAGTTGACAGCACAGCTAAAGTTTCAAAAAATTCAAATTATATATCTGTATATATATATATATTTATATTTATATAAAAAGACCAATAATAGCAGTGTGTTATGCATCAACAGCAGCAACAGCTTTTCCAGGTTCTGCAGTCATCTGAACAAAACTGTAGAGACATCAGCACACTCCATTAAAAAAAAAAAGTAAAAAAACAAAACCTGAGAAAACAGCACAGTTCTGTTACTCTTGTGGTACCTGGCACCATTTGTTTTTAAATTAGCTTCTCAATCCTCATCTGGAAAGAAAACATTCTGAGCAACATCATTGAAAACAGCTCTGATAAAGCACGGTCACTACTACGTATCATAAAGCAGGTACAAGCTATTTTACATCCACAGAGGTATGATACAGTACTGTCCTACATCTATAATACTAGAGGATACAATTTAAAAGGCATTATTTGAGACTTGATTCTACTTTTCCAGCAGAGGGCCCAAAGGATGGTGTGACACAGCTTTGTAAAGAAACATACTCTAGACAGGATTTCCTTTCACTAGTGGCACAGTTCTAAGGATTCATTCTCGCTGAGGCTAATCTTAAACTGATATCCTTCCTGTACTAGGTTTCGCAGTTCGAGGATTATTGACCGGTACACACCCTTGCCTGGTTAGGTTTCTGGCCTTTTAAAGCACCAGTATGGTGATTCTGGATGGCCTCTCTTCGTGGTAGCTTTCACCTGGCTGCAGGGAGCCAGCATCTCCTATAGATGAAGCATGAGGTCTGTAATTAGTCACATTCCTTGCCACTCTTTGTTGTCACATTTGACCTACATGTTGTCTCAATGGCCAGACACCAGTATTGTTATTACCATTATCGTTATTTTTATTATTAACCGTCATTTTCAAATAAAGAAACTGAGGTTCGAACAGCGGCAGCAGGCTGCCCGAGGACTTCCAGACCAGCAGGTAGAGTAGGCTAGGAGCAAAGTTCTAGGCAGCCCCGGAGACTGAGGTCTCTGGCATCCTACGGAACTTCAATTCAGGAGGCAGAAACACAGATATACCAGCTAGCAAACACATCGACCCCACAGAACACCAAATTAAAGGGGTATTTGGGCAGGAAACAGATGGCACCTTTAAATTAGGATAATGCTGGTTCATATAGAAACTATTTACAAAGGCGTGGGCAGAGCGGAGGGAAACCACAAGGTACAGCGGTGGGACTTCAAATTAGAAACGGTTGTTTTCTACAGCTCCCCTAGGCCCTTGGAGGGCATATAAGGGGGCGAGTTCCAGGAAGTGGAGAGTTTGGCAGGACTTGGGGAGATGGCTAGCTTATTGGAGTTTGGCAGGGAGCCCAAGGAAGTCCCAATTTCACCCTCTGAGTTCTCTTTGCTTTTTCTAGCTCGGAACAAACATGTTTGGCAACTGGAAGCAAAGGGCCGATGAGTGTATTCTTGTAGAGCAGTCTGGGAGCACACAGTGGAGAAGAGAGAGCGAATGGTGGCTCAGGAGGGGTGGGTGAAATCAGCAACCCAGGGGGATGTCCCAGCAAAGAGCGCTGCTGGGTAAAGGTCAAGGTGCTGCCGTGAAGCATGTGACTCCGAAGAAGTGTTATTTTACACTGAAGGCATTTGAGGCTCAGCAGATAGATAGATGTAGGACCCTCCCTGATGTGACCAAAGCAGAAACTTCTGAGGATGGCGGGCTGCCAGGAATCCCCTTTCCCTGGAAAGATGGAGATCTGTGGAGATTGGTCTATGCAAACAGATGGAAACATGGCCATGCTAGCCCTCATTTCATGACTCCCCTTCTTTATTTAGCCTCCCATGTTTCAGCACCTGGAAGCATACAACCCCATTTCTTTGTACTATCCCCTACCCCCACCCCACACATATTGTCTTATGCCTCACCACTTTGGGGGTATTTGCTCCTCATCCATCAACTCCTCTTCCACAGACACACAACTTGCAACAGAAAATACAGCTTGTCTGCTTGCTCCCCAACTCCTGTTAATCTGCATTTTGGTGCTGTATTTGCACGGCTGTCAGTGCCATCAGAGAGCTTCGGTGTAATACTGCTGGCTGCTTGAAAGAGGAGTATCCCTTTCCCCTCAGGAATCTCAACCTTCACTCAGGTAAAGCTGGGTCCTTGACTATGTTCAGGAAAGAATTTCAGAGCAGGTCAGAGTGAGGTGAAGTGAATGAGTTTATTAAGTAGACTAAGGTTACCACCTGCTTCATATTTAAGCGTGGGGTTGGGGAGAGAGCTTAAGGAAAAGGCTATAGAAAGAGTGTATATGGGAGCAGGCTTCTCAAGGGAGTGATATCTCTCTCTCTCTCTCTCTCTCTCTCTCTCTCTCTCTCTCTCTCTCTCCCTCTCTCCAGGGTCTCACAGCTTTGTCTGTTCTGTAACTCACAATGTAGACCAGGCTGGCCTTGAACTCACAGAGATAGACATCTGCCTTGGTTTCCTAAGCTCTGGAGTAAAGATGAGTACCATTATACACAACCAATTTAAGTCTCTTAAAGTCGGTCTATCCGTCTGTCCGTCCGTCCGTCTATCTATCTATCTATCTATCTATCTATCTATCTATCTATCTATCTATCTATCTATCTATCTATCATCTATCTATCTATCTATCATCTATCTATCATCTATCTATCTATTATCTATCTATCTATCATCTATCTATCTATCTATCTATTATCTATCTATCTATCTATCTATCTATCTATCTATCTATCTATCTATCTATCTATCTATCAGAGGGCAGTTCTCCGGAGCTGGCTCTCTCCCTCACTGTGTGAGTTCCAAGGATCGAACTCCGGTCCTCAGGTATTGTTGCAAGCTCCTTTACCCCTGAGCCATTTCTCCGGCCTCTATTTGTTGCGTCTAACATCCCTTTTTGAGATCTCTCCTGGCAAAGGCAATATTGTCCTTGTAAGCAATGGCAGCCTTGATGGTGTCAGTCGTGCTGGAGTTTGGGACTCCCAGCTAGCAGGAAATACAATGGAGTTCCTGAGGGAGGGGCTCCTTTCCCTTCTTGTGTTCCCTTCATTTTCCATCGTTCTAGACTAAGACTGAGCTATTGAACCAAGACAGAGGAAACTTTCCCTCCTGGGGCAGTGAGGATGTGTGGGTGAAGAGGTAAAGACGAAGATGAACTTTCTCAGGCCAGGGAAGAACTCCCCCTTACCCCTTGTCCCCCAGGCCACTGATTGCATTCAGACTCCATTTCAGCAACTGTCTAATGGACCACTGGCTGACCTAACCAGGATAGTTTCTTCCACATTTTTTTTTCTCAGATGACTGGCAGAGTGTGGAGATAACCCTTCCTTTTAAAAACTCCATCTTAACATACTCATGACAGGCTCTCCTGCTCTTCAAATTCTCTCAAATCTCTTCTGCTTAATCCTTGTCAAATGCCATATATCCTGGTAAATGGAGCCATATATTAATACCACTAAAAGCCAGTTTTAGGATTCACAGTTTCTGAAACCCATAGCCCGTGGCTTGAGATCTTTAGCAAAGTAGATTCCCATGAGTGTATTTCAGTCATCTTCATGGTGACATTTCCCGGCGTCCACCCCAGAGACTTTTATGAATGTCGCTGTCAGTCTATGTAACAGGCGCAAACCCAAGAGTGCTTCACTGACATTTTAAAAGTCCAATAGTCTATACACCCGATGCACCTGGCTCAGGAATGGAGTGCTTTTGAGAGGGTGGGAGGAGCGCACAGGCTGGAAGAGTCACAATAAGCATGGGGTCAGAATTCATTTAGGGCACAAATATGTCCCAATTTTACACTCTCTTTTTTTTTCTTGACAGTGGAACCAAAATAGTATTTAGATAGTAGATGTGTGTGCCTCAAAGGAGGTGGGGTTCCTCAGCTCCGGGGGCATTTGTTTTGCCCAGACTTGGCGATGTCACCCTCTACTGGTGATTGGATTAATAGGGGAATGTGATGTGATCCAACCAAAAAGCCATGAGCAGAGCAGTTGGCTACACGAGTGTCTTGTATGGGTTGTTGCTAAGAAGAGATATAAGGGAAGACATGGTGGTCTCCAAGGTGTTGATGTGCGTGAATCAGTTCTCATGCTGAGGATGGGAGAATGCAAAAATGTTTCACCATGGCTGAACCACGGGGGTTCACTGACTCAGTCCTGAGATGCCTCTGATCTTACCTTGGAAGCCTGAAGACACAGGAGGCCTGGGACTAATCTTACATATACATGAAATTCCAAAGTTGTAGTCGATAAAGAAAGGTAGTTGATTATTCTAACATACCTTCTTTTGGATGGACAAATAATAGATGGATGTAAAAATTTAAACAAAATGGAAAGGTTAGAATAGAAACTGGAAGTCCATAATATCTACCTCTTAAGTAATATGCTAGTGTTATGTTAAGAAATGAAGTTGGGCTTGGTGGTTTATACCTTTAATCCCAGCAGGGAGGTGGGACCAGGTGAATCTCTATGAGTTCAAAGCCAGCCTGATCTACATGGTGAATTCCAGAGATGTCTCTAAACAGACAGAAGACAAACAAATTCCCATCACCATCCAACCAACCAAATAAAAAGCAAAACAAAACAAAAAAAATATGAAGAACAAGGATAGATAATCCTGAGTGTAAGTTGGGTCTTTGATAAAACACATGTGGATTTATCTGCCTCTTAATTTAAATATCCCAAGTATGGCTATATCATGATTGTTTAACCCAACATGTGTGTGTATTTTTTTAAACTGAAACCCCTGGGTAACTATGCACGAAGAGTCCCTGATTTCTACCTTCAGTCAGTTTTACCCCTAAAGCCATTCTCGGGGAAGCCTTTGTGGAACGGTGAACGGGCACATGGTTTGGGGTCGGGAGTCTGGCACGGAGATTCAGTTCAATCACACTCTAGTGGTTAGATCTTGAGAAGTTAATAAACCCTTTATAAATGCAGTTGTTTCATCTGTATAAAAAAAGAGACAATAAAACATATCTTTTGTTGGGCCAGGTACAGCAATCTGTAATCCTAGCATCTGGGTGGCTGAAATCAATCAAGCAATCAATCTTCGTATATATATATATATATATATATATATATATATATATATATATATATATATATATATATATGTCTGTGTGTGTGCATGTGATGTCTGTATGTATGCATGTGTGTATGTATGTATGTATGTATGTATGTATGTATGTATGGTGGTATATGTCTGTAATCCTAGCACTTAGGTTGTTGAATATTACAGTGAGTTTATAGCCAGCCTGTACAACTTAATGGAGTCAAGGCTAGTCTCTGACACAGTGAGACCTTGTCTTGAAAAGTCAAATAAAACAAGTAAAACCAACCAAATGTCCTTAGGTTATTAAGGGTTATAAATAATATATTAAAACATCCAAAACTTAAAATGATTGTTCATTAAACAACAGATAATGATTTAGCTATCTTCATGACATGACTATATCTGATTTTCCTTGCCACGAACACAATGGATTAATGCATGTATAAGATCGGTATCTCGGTCTACAATAAATTTGGAGCAACTGTTCCTCAAATGCTACAAGGGAGCTCGTGGAAATGAGCCATCTAAATCCACCTTCGTGTCAGCCCTGAGAAGATAAGTTATACATTTAACCTCCCTTTCATGGGCAGATGGCCGCTGATGGAGTTTGAGCAATTTACCAAATAAGCTGGAGAAAGACATCGTTCATGTTCAGAAGATCTCAACAGACTTGGGTGATAGGCTAAATTAAGCAAGATGAACTGTTTTATGAGAAATTGTAAAATCTCCCTATTAGGTCCTACTACTTTTTCCTTTTCTTTTTTTGCACAACAAGGAAAGGCCGAAGTAGTCGGAGGCTTAGGGTTTTCTGTGGCTGAAGTTCAGTGTGAAGCCATTGTAGGAACCAGCTATTTACACAAAGCGGTCCTAGTTCTCCCTCACAAACAGAACAAGGAGAGTCAGAAGGAGGAAGGTGGTGATTGCTTAGCTTCTCTCCTCAGACCACATACTTATGACAGGATGACAGACTCCTAGGATACAGGCTGAGCAAATGCCACAAGCAAACTGCATTACACAAACCAACTTTTGTGCACAGCGTTTAAAACAGCCAGGTGTTTTGAATGGAGTTGTCATGCAAAGTGTTGGGGACCAACAGACTGAAGGCCTCTCCCACCATCTTCATCCAAGGGGTCACCATTCCATAAGGCCCATCCTTTTACCCGTCACAAAAGCTTAACTAATGCCCAATCTGGAGGCTGCTTTGAAGAGCGTTCTCTAAATGGAGACAGGGCATACACTCTGATCCTCTCTCTTTGGGGGAATTTGAATGATTGCACTTCAGGTAGTGTGTGACAGGTCTAGAAGCTGAATTGTTCTCTGGAGGAGACCATGCGGTTACAGAGGCCGGATGAAGGAATGTGGAAACCTTAAGGCAAACAGGATAGGAATGAGGAAGCAGGAACCCTTAGCCACAGCAGAAACAATAGAAGAGGCGGGGTTTACTGAAGGTCAACTTGAGTTTGCTGAGGAAACGGTGGCATCTCTATTCATTTCTGAAGAAATACAGTTGCTTTGTCAACTCTGCTGTCCCCAAGAAGCTTCCTGAGGCTTCACTCGGGGTTTATCTTAAGTACTTCCTGCTACTAGCCTGAGGGAATATCTGTTCTTTGTAAAGAGAGGATACTTTGGTGAGCTAGAGGAGGGGTCCCTAGGAGACTGATTCCGAGGGCACAGATGCCTGGAGGCCCTCACACAGAAGGGATGTTCAAAGGAGTGAGGATGTCTGTGTAGAGCAATGATTTTTCTCAGTGAGAGCCTCAGGCAGCAGCAGGGCGTATGGAAACTGTCCATTTCTAGGTCTACCTTGGACTCGCTGGATCAGACATTTTGGGGTTGAGTCCACCACTGAGGGGTTCCACAAAATTGTTCCACCTGAGGCATTCTGAAGTTTCAGAATGATTACCCTAAAGATGAGATTTGACAATGCCATGGCAGAATACGAGAGTGAAGGAAGGTCATTAGTAAGAGAGCAGACAGTAGGACTAGTCTATTAGGTTACAGGAACTTGGTCCCGTGAGCCTAGGAATGCTGTAAACTGACATGTTGGAACTGATGCCCAGTACCCTGTGAACTGATTTTTTTTTTGACCAGGACCAGACTTTAAACAACCCGGTTGGCACAGCAGAGATCACACAGTGACGTGCACTGAAGCTCACACTTGGAGAAATTTTAAATCCCAGTCTAGGGTTTCTACCCTGCCCTGATCACTCAGTTCTCAGATAAAAGACACACACACACCCTTTGTGTTTTCAATAAGCCTTAAGCAGAACGAGAGCTGGGCAGAGATCTACCATCTTTGCTATTAGAATCTACTTTCCTATTGATAACCTCGAGTTTCATCTGGGCTGCTCTTAACTCTAATTGGCCAGCCCAATCAGACATGTTTTTATGGCTCAGCTAAACCATGGCAGCTTCTCCTTCCTCTTCTACCCTTTTCCCACCATTCCTGCTTCTCTTCTGACCCCAAGCCTAGGAATCCTAAACCCCACCTATGTCTCTTCTGCCCAGCTATTGGCTGTCGACATCTTTATTCACCAATCAAAAATAACTTGGGACGAGGTCACACAGTGACCACAGTGTCACTTGGATCTAAGTGAGGGCTCTCTTATCTTTGGGAGAACCAGGTTTTGGAGACCCAATATTAGCATTAGAATACAAGCAGCACCAGGCCAAACCTCTGTACACACTGGCCACCCAGAATTGTAAGCCAATCTCTCTGATCACACCATGGCTTCCCAACGTGATAATATACATGCCTATACTCATAGAAACCCACCCTGTTACAGCTTACAAATGAAGAACCCTGTCTATTGTCTTATGTGGCCTGAGATGCTCTAGCTATCACCCAGGAGCTCATGTCTTCTAATATTCTGGTCTAAGGGACGAATTCCTTTAGCGTGCATGGCTCAGCCTGCTTCAGGAAGGCACAGTCTTCCCAGGTACTTGAAGGAGATAGAGTAGATATGAATATATGGCCAGAGGCAATACTAGATTCGGGGTCTGGGAAAAGGGAGACAGAAAGCATGGGACCCAAGCAGTTCTGGGTGCTTTGAGGAGGGCTTGGGCTGCTGGGTGTGGGCTGTGTGTCTCTGCTCCTTCAAGACTGGCTCCTGACCTTCATCTACTGTAGAGAACTGTGGAGCTCCTGAGCTCAAGAAGAGACTAAAAGAGGAAGTGTGAAATAGGCAGCAGGCATTGCAGATCAGGAACAGGGACTGAGGGTGGGCATCAGAGACTATGTTGCCATGGTAACACTGGGGCTAGGGTAGTGACAAACAAACTGTGTCTTTATGAGCTTTTCTTGGGGCTTCTTGTTACACTCCTTTCTGAGTTAGGGGTCAATCCCGGAGCCTACTTTTCACTATGCGATTAAAAACTTCCAGGAGTGAGAGTCTCCTCTGTCACTTGCTCATGGGGACCTCTAGATCCTCATCGAATGGCCTTCAGTAAAAACTCCAACATTGGAGCATACAGGTACAGGTCCAGGACAGCTGAACATTGATTGATTCAAGCATTTGTGGATGGGTGGCCACCTCTAGACACCGGTGTCAAATATCCATGTTGTGTCTCATGGGTGTGACTGCATGATCAAGAACCAGCTGCTTTTCTGAGTTACAGGATCCTTTTCCGACCAACACTGAACACTGAGCAAGCGTTCAGTCCACGTTATTACGGATTTTCTTGTCTTGGTATTGCAACACACTTCCAAAGTTTGAGTGAAGAGAGTTGGATGGATTTCACCAACTCTTCTCGACAGCTCCGGAAGCAGAAGCAAGGAGGCTAATGAGCCTGGATGAAGAAATATCTTTCCTGGATCTGAGGCAACAAGGTAGCCCAAGCAGCCGGTTATTTATGAGTACACTGTTGCTCTCTTCAGACGTGCCAGAAGAGGGCATCAGATTCCGTTGGTTGTGAGTCACCATTCCGTTCTTGGAAGAGCAGTTAATGATTTTAACCACTGAGCCGTCTCTCCAGCACCCCATTTTCAACTTTCTTTTATCACATCTTTGGACTTGGTTTTCGGGGGACTTCCCAAAACTTGGGTGGAAGGTGTAACTGAGAGTGGGGAGGGCTGTACGAGTAGTGGGAAAGGCTCCACAAGAAGGAGCATGTAAAGGAAGGGTAAGATGTGTGAGTTTCCCACATGCATTCGGCTTCTGCTTCCTTCATCCAATGAGGCAGCTGAGTCTTGACTCCCACCCTAGTGTCACAGAACAAGTTGGCACCCCGGGATGAGTCCTGCTTCTTTCTTTTCTCTCTCAGCCTCTGCTCACCAGTAGTCAGAGCTCCTGAGCCCTGTTATTTTTTTTTTAAGCTGTCACTATGGTAACCTGCATCCTGCTCCATTTCAACCAGAGATACAAAGAAGCAGCAAAAGAGAAAGTTTAATAAGATTTTTCAAAAAGGAATCTCATTGACAGGATCCGTCTTTTTGGGAATAGAAATGTTCTATTTTAGTGGTGTTATCAAATGCCAATCATTTAATGTCCTGTGGCTTCCAGAGGGTCAAAGTCATCGCTTGCTTTCCAGGGCTGTGGATGTCATACCTTCTTTTCCAGAATAGGTTGAAGGCTCTTACTTGATATGCAGGTTTCTTGTTTCTGTTTTGTTTATAGACAGGGTCTCATGTAATCCAGGCTGACCCTAAACTTGCCTGTAGCTGAGGCTGACCTGCTTTTATCTCTCAAGTGTTGGGGTCACAGGTTTTCTGGGTGCTGCCGCACCGGCCCCTGTTTATGCTTCTTGGAGGAAGCAGTTGCGGTGGGTCTCACTTTAGGGAGCATTCCAGGTTTTTTCCACCTCACTCTCCTCAGCATACAAATCCTTACCTCATAACAGAATGAGAAAAAAAAAATAGCTGTGGTATCCTTGAAGGTCACTTACTCCACAGCGCCACCCTTGCATTTGTGTGTCCAGAGACTCTCTCCAAGCACCTACGCCCAGAGATTGCCTCTGGATCTTCCTCAGGAGGGCGTGGCCTCAGGAGGGCGTGGTCTCTCTGGTCTTCGGGGTTTCCATGATTCACTCGGAGCTGGGAATTCGTCTTGTTCATGCTGGTTAGTTTCGTCTTGACAGTAACTAGAGTCTCTTGGGAAGGGAGCACTCCAATTGAGCAATTTTCTCTATCATACTATTCCGTGAACATGACCGTGTGGCATTTTTAGTGATATAGAGAGGGCCAAGCTTGCTGTGGGTGGTGCTATCCCTAGGCAGGTATAAGAAGGGTAGATGAGGTTGCAGCGTTCCTCCCTGGCCTCTGCCTGAGTTCCTATCTGTATGTTGTTGTTGGTGGTTGTTTTTTGTTTGTTTTTTTTTGTTTGTTTGTTTCTTTTTTTACTTCTCCCCGTGACACTGTAAGGCAGATAAGCTCTTTCCTTCCCAAGTTCCTTTTGGTCATTGTTTTATCATAGCAACAGAATGAAAACTAGCACATGGCCTCTCTGGCAGGCACAGGGATGAGCCCATGGCCCAAGGGACACTGATGTAGGCAGTTCTGGACTTCGGTCTGGCAGGACTGTGAGGCTTCTGCAGTTTTTCTGCAGTGAGGATGAAATTCTAGAGATGCCGGAGACCCCTAGAGAAGGAAGTTGCTCACATGTGAAGCTGTTTCCATGGTTTGATATCCTGGGCTAGGTGGGTCCTAAACTGACTTTGTAGTCAGTCTCTCTTTGTAAGCCAGAAATTGGGGCTTCTGACAATGTCTCGTGCTCCAAGGTTCCTTCTAAATGGAAGCAGGGACAGGGGAAGCCGATAGCAGTGAGGTGCCCCACTAAACCACAAAGCGAGGTGGCACTGAAGGTCGGGCTGTCTAGGGGCTGGCAGCCTCTCAGTTTGCTTGCCATTAGGTTTTAGGTCTCAGGCAGTAAGGATGAGCCTGTGTTTGCTGCCCATTACAATGTGTGATTACAGAAAAGACTGCTGCCCAGCTCCCCAGTCCTGGGAGCAATTGGGGTGGTACTCAAAGAGGTTTCTACTCCCTGAAGTTTTTGTGACCTTTATGGGTTAGACGAACCTAGATATGGGAAACAGGGGAAATCCTTACTACAGTTCTGAGTCATAGATCCATGAAAACCAGAGACACAGTTTGCCTGGTTCATCCTCGGAAGCCTGTCTGTAATTCTGTAAACAAAGGCAAGCCAGTCAGTCATAAACCCAATGCTTAAGATTTCATTAATTTTATTGAGCACTATTAAATAGGGCCTCCTATGTGGTAATCAATTCTTTGGGACACAGATTTGAGAACCGGCAAGGTGGCCTCTGTGTTCATTCTCTGAGGACTTCATGGTGACCTTGAAAATAACCAGAGAAACACCGAATTAAGGACTGTGCGAGAAAGTCTTGCTCTGGATGCTATGAAAATATAAGATGCAGGTCCCTTTCACCTGCAGAGAGCGGAGACAGGCTCTGGAGCCAACTTCAGTCAAGTGAGGGCAGGATGTGTGTGGGTGTGGGGGTAGGGATAGGGGATGGGGGGTGGAGGCTGGAGGCTGGAGGCTGGAGGCCAATGGGTGCAAAGATAGGGAGGGAGGCAAGGCTCTGAGCATTTCTGTTGGTGTTAGTTGGAATTCACTAAGACACTGCCCTCATCTGCCCTTTTTAACTTGTCCCAGCCTCCCTTGCACAACTTCCCGTATTACCCTCATTCCACCGTCCTTAAGTCAGATAGATACTTGTTATTTTTCAAACTAGAATCTTTGGTACTCAGCTTCAGCTGTCTTCTCAGCTAAAGTCTGATAACTATATTTTTGTGGGTAAGGTCGGGCTATCCGATCGTGGTTTTGTTGTTGTTGCTGCTGTTTTATTTTAAATCGCAGCGAGGTTTGTTTTTATAAACAAAGAGATAGTGGGCCGTGCAAGGTCTTTCTGCCTAATGAGTGACAGAGAGTAGCTGCAGTACAGTTCCCCGCCACTAGAGGGCAGGAGCACCAAAGCAAAGTACTAAAGTAATCCGCAAAAGAAGCTGGCAGGTAGCAAGACAACAGGGTTTGTGATGGGCACAGTTCAAGTTCTGAATCTCAGCTCTCTGTGTCTCATCTTGGATGCACTGCGTACCTACTTGCTCTGATGATTTCATGCACCAAAGTGCCGTGGCTACAGATGTTAGGCCCCGAAAAGAAATTTCTTAGGACTTTTGATGTAGGATCCTACTGCCTATGAAACAAAGTAGAGGCATCTTGTATAAGAATTAACCTTTCACAGTTCTTAAAGAGGTTCTTGGGCACTGTAAGATTTCAGCCTCGGCTTCCAACACAGTGTGTGACCTTTTGTAAGAAGCCTAACCCACGATCTTTCCCTGGGCCTAAATGACTTCTTCATAAAAGGTGGAGATGACGGGGAAGTCCTTTCTGATTCAGAGGCAAAGGTCAAAGATGGCAGACGTGGTGGTTTCCATTGAACCTCCCCATACGACTTTTAAATCCGCTCCCTCAAACCCACACTGTTTTCTCGACTCTGGAATCTCCACACTTCTACAGGTGGCTGCACTTTACACACAAGAACAAAAACCTGGGGTGGAAGCTTGGTAAGAGGTGAGAGGGGCACTCTTGGCTTTTACCGCTCGCGCTGTTCCTGTCTGCACCCTTTGGTGGTAGTGAGCTCTGAGAGCGGATGTTAGTGCGCATCTGTGACCGTTGAAGCTGTCTTGAAATCCACGTCGACTCCTTCCTTATCCTGAAATCACGTCGACTCCTTTCTTATCCTAAGCCAGAATTTACTGACCCGGCCCTGGCTAGCTGCCTGGAATGGTGTAGATATAAAAGTACTCTGGGAGTAAGGCATGTCTAGACCAGGGGTCTCAACCTTCCTGATGCTGTGTCCCTTTAGTACAGTTCCTCATGTGGTAATGTCAGCTATACAATTATTTTGTGGCTACCTCATGACTGTAATTTTGCTACTGTTATGAATTGTAATGTAAATATTTGGTATGCAGGATATCTGGTATCAATCCCTATGAACGGCTAACTTGACCCACAGTTTGAGAACTGCTGGTCTAGAAGATTTTTTTTTCTATCTTGTTGTAGATTATATTTGTTTCTATGCAATGATAGGTGGTAGGGCTTTTGCTTAAACCTATGACTTTTTTTTCCTTAAAAGATATTCCGATGAACCTGGGAGCCCAAGGAGGACCTGTGATAAGACTCTTTGCACTTCCTGCTGCCCCACATGGGGACAAGATGGAGGATTGGCTCTCTTTCTGTATTCTCATCCATGAGACACCGAGAAGTTAAAAAATCAAAGCAAGTGATGCAAAACAAAAACAACTTATATAAAGCCTTTAATCCCAGCTTTCAGGAGGCAGAGGCAGGCAGATCTCTGTGAGTTTGAGGCTAGTCTACTCTACATAGTGAGTTCCAGGACAGCCAGAGAGCTACTTAGCGAAACGGTGTCTCAAACAAAGAAACAAAAAATAAAAAAACAAAAAACAAAAAACAAAACAAAAAAACAAAACAAAAAAACCAAGAAAAACAATCAACTAACCAACCAACTAACCAGACAAAACAAAAATAAAACAAACAAAACTCCCAAGCTTGGGTAAAACTTTCTCTTTCAAGCAGCCTCAGTGTCTCAGACTCCCTGCTCCTTAACGCAGATGGAGGTTTGGCAATAGGGAGTTGAGTCTTTGCCTAGCCTATGCTTGCTGCTGTCCAGCTCTGAGGGATCGTTCTTCACGTTTCTCAGCTGCCTGATTGACAGTGTCTGCTCTCTGTTCTGTTGCCATTTTCACTTAGCAGGACATTGTAAATAAAGACCTTTAGTCTCAACTCACAGAGAGTAACACCATTGCCCTCTTTAAAAATTACTTCCATCAAAGTAAATCCTTATTGTTGAAAACATCATGCACATTAGAAACAGGCACATCAGGCCTTGAGCTGGACCTGACCTGAATGCCCTGCCCTGAGGACTAGCTTTTGTAAGGCTCGAAGTGAGTCTTAACTACTGGGAGAGCCCCCACCCCCCAAGTGAGACATGGGAACGGAGTTCGATACAAACGCAAGAGGTTTATTTTTATGGCAAGTCAGGGTCGACCCTCAATCAGCCCTGTGTGTCAAGTGACTAGAAGGTGACCCCGATTGGCTATTACAAGCAGTTTTTATACTTTTTAGGGGGTACAGGTTACATCAGCAAGGTTACAGTTTAAACTTATTGGTAAGCCTATTGACCTTTAAATCTATCGGCTAGCAAGCATGACATGCATTTGAACTCTACCTGGGACGTTTCAGAGGGTCAGTCAGTACATTTTGAGGACTTTTTACTCAAGAGTGTTCCTATGGGTGGAGAATAGAACTTGGCCTAGCCTTGTCCCCAGGTGGGAGCGGGAAGCTGTAAGGAAGGTGTGGGACTGGAAAAGCCCTTGGGGTCTCTCATTTTCATGGTACTAGAAGGTGCCAAGTTTCCAAAGAAGGGAGGGAGGCAATCACCAGTCCCATTGAACTATGACAGTAATGAGCCACATCAATGACCAGCATGGCATGTAACCCTAAGGGTGAATACTGGTCTGCAAACCTTGGCAGTCACTGTTATGTTCTTAATTGGACTTCAAGACAAGTCCAATGCTGAACTAGAAGGAATTCATGCCTAGTACTAGAAACCTAGCTAGTTAGCTTGGTAAACTCGTGAGCTTGGTAAAGTCATGGTTATTGGAGAAGCATCTGCAACCACTAATTTACTAAACCAGCACAATCCCTAAAAGTCTGTAAGCATTTGCTCTTATACCTACAGGTAAGTGTTGTCTTTGCCCTGTCGTCATCAAGGAAAGCTCTCTTTGCAACAGATGGAGACCACCAAAAAAACCCCACAACCAATCAAAATGCAGGTTTGTGGACTCCAGTTCCACATCTAAAGCTAAGGGAGCATTGTAGAAGAGGGGGCAGAAAGATTGCGAGAGCCGGAGGATTAGGGACTTGGATCTAAGATTGTGTCTCCTAGTAATGTCAGAAGCTATACTCATGAAGTCTCATTAATATGACTGGCCAAATGTGAACTGAACAAGAAGGACACCCATAGACATGCCAAATTAAATAAGGGAAAGCCCATGAGATCTCAACCCCACGTAAAGAACTCTAGGCATCTGAATAAAACTGAGAGTGGGAGAGACGGTCCTCCTCAGGGAGGAGCACACCAGCTGGTTTGCCCATTGCCAAACTGTCAGTCCTGTAAACACACATACAAGTAACATTAATCAGACTAACTAAACAACTTATATTTAGGAATATATATTTATATATCTGTCCTGTCTGTCTGTCTGTCTGTCTGTCTATCTATCTATCTATCTATCTATCTATCTATCTATCTATCTATCTATCTCATGCAAATGACAATTAGTGAAAAAGAGTCCATAGATTTGAGGGAGAGTGGGGGAGGGTTTGGAGGTAAGAAAGGGAGAGGAGAAATGTTGTAATTAAATAAAAAAAACATTGACTCTTTTTTGAAGGTACCAGCCATGAACCTTTAACAATTGGAGGGTGGCCTGTGATGACAGTTCCAGGCATCTGTAATGGGCAGATTCCTGCTGACCCCACCTATGGTGTGCCCTTCAGGTCGCTCTCCTTGACCTTGCCAGGGAAGACAGATTATCTTTTCCAACATTTCCATTGTTTAGCAAAAGGAGATGGCCTCTGGTCTCCTGTGAGATCTGCATGCGAACACAGGCTTTTGGAATCCCACCTGCTATGCTGGCAACTCAATTGTGGAGTGTAATCAGGAAGGAAAGACAAAGGGACCTCACAGTTCTCTGGGCTGGCGATTCACAGAGCATTGGGGGAAATGTCTCTTGTTCACCATTTTGTATTCGCTGTGTCTGTATTCTATGCTTCAAGTGTCCAAGATACTATCCCCAGATGGCAGCTTATATGGCACATTTGGTCTGGTCCTCTTTCCTGTGTCCCTGAACAGTTTAAACTCTCCTTATCCTCTTCCCGTCCTGGTCCTGTCCCACCTGTGTGTTCCCCCAAGACTGTGTTTCCTAAGGGCAATTGTCACCACTGACAAGGCCCAGTCACAAGACAACTAAATATAAACCCTGCGGACAGCGGGTAAGCCCCTCCAGTTATCTGCTCCTTTGTTTAGCTTATTATCCTCCCAGATCAAACTCCAGAGGAGACTCACAGATCATGCATGCTGGGCAGGACCGGCGGGGTGTGTGTGTCTGACAGGGTAAGCCAAACAAATGAAAGTGTTGTGAGTCAGCCATACCCTTTCAGCAGAGCGCCGGGTCTGCACTTCAGATAAACCCTACAATCCTCAGACTTTGATTTTCAAAGCAAATTGCTGCATGTAGCATCAATACCGGGAACAGATGTAATAGTCTGGTGAGCTGGCTGCATGCAGCCAAGTGCAGGGACATAGAATCAAGGGCAGAGAGGAGTTGGCACACTAAGGCTTGTATTATCTAGGCTGCTCTGCCTTCCTTACAGGACAATTGGAAATGGAGACACACGGTGGGCAGAGGAACCCAGGTCTCTGGCTGTCCTGGGAACTGGGGAATGGCTGTCATAGAGACTGCGAGCCCCAGGGCTAATGTGTTCATAAGTGACTCATGGTAAGGTCTGATGCTGCATATTGCCTTCTGGCTGTGAGGATTCTTAACACAGAGGGCAGCTTGGGATCTCCAGGGGGGTACAGGCTTAGTCAAGGCCAAAAGCTGTCATGCTGAAATAGGAAAACAGATTTTTTTCTTCTTCCAGAATTTGGTGATCTATTGCAAACCTTGTGTGCAAATGGTCAAGAAATAGGACCAAGGGAGGAATTAGTGTTTGGAAAAGGCTCGGGGGGGGGGGGGGTTGATGTCTGTTGAAGGTCTGCAAATTTCAACTTTCTTAGCACTGATAGCACTGATCTTCCTTCTCTTGACAAGAACATACCAGTCAGAAATTCTTCTGTGCCTGAATTTCCCTCATGTTTCTGTAGAGGTTCATTTTCTCCTCCTTTTCTTCCTCCTCCTTCTCCTCCTCTTCCTCTTCTTCCTCCTCCTCTTCCCCCCTCCTCCTCCTGTTCTTCCTTCTCTTTCCTGAATCAAGAGCTCATTATATGGTACCTAACTAGCCCGAGGAACTCACTATGTAAACCAGGCTGGCTTTGAACTGACAGAGGTTCTTCTGCCTCTGCTTCCCAAGTGTTGGGATTAAAAGGAGTGTGCCTTTAAGCAGGCCCAACTTTCCCTTCTGTTTCTATGAATCACATTTAAATACAAAAGTCACTTCTGTTTCCCCCCAGCTGCAATGGAATACCTGACTTTACCTTTTGGATGTCTCTAAATCAGCATTTTGAGAGTGATCCTGCAGTCGTCCTTCTGGACCTTTGATCGATCAATCTTTCTTTCTTTCTTTCTTTCTTTCTTTCTTTCTTTCTTTCTTTCTTTCTTTCTTTCTCTCTTTCTCTCTTTCTTTCTCTCTTTCTTTCTTCCAAAGATTTATTTATTATATATGAGTACACTGTAGCTGTCTTCAGACGCACCAGAAGAGGGCATCAAATCTCATTTACAGATGGTTGTGAGCCACCATGTGGTTGCTGGGATTTGAACTCAGGACCTTTGGAAGAGCAGTCAGTGCTCTGAATGACTGAGCCTTCTCTCCAATCCATACATCACATATGTGGATCATACGGGGATTGAACCCATGACCTTGGAGTTATTAGCACTATGCTCTAACCAATTGAGCTAACCAGCCACTGATGTTTTTTATCTCATTGGATAGCAACCACAATGCAGTTAAATAAGTCAGAGACTTTATCACAATATTGTACCTCTTCCTCACTTGCAAATGCCATCCACAGCCTTGCTTTGATGACCTGACTCAGACATATTTTTAACCTGCCCACCTTTCCCTTTCATGACCCTGACTCCTCCTGAAACTGCTACCATGTCCTGATTGGATTAACAAATCAACAGAAACCACCAATTCTTTTTCTCGAATTCACTAGAGCTCCCAAGTAACCAAAAATACCTTCTTCGAAAAGTGAGTTGAATTCTTCATTTCCTTTTTCTGCAGGACTCTCAACTGATGTTCACTGCTAGGTGACTGTGATAGTTGAGAATAGTGAGAGTCCGACATTGTTATGGCTCTCATGTTTATAGCAGTTCTTCTCTTCTGCACACACACACACACACACACACACACACAGAGATACAGAGACACACAAATAGACACATACAGACACACACAGACACAGACACACACACATACACACAGAGACACACAAATAGACACATACACACACACACATACTGTATTTTTATTTGATATCTCCTCTCTGCATACCCTCCTGCTAATGTATTTTGATCTTTTCAACTTAAGGACCTTACCTGTCTTTGTTTGTTTTTCTTGGAAATAGCACATGAGAGATGAATTAGCTCTTCCAACTCACATGAGTCGGATGGAGCAAAAGACCATCTTCTGTCTCTTCAAGCTAACCTGTGGATGGGACTGATGCTCCCCGGGGGCCACTCTACACCAACGATCTATGAGTCTGGAGCTGCAGTCTGTAAGCAGAGGTGTATAAACATTTCAATGGGCATTTTACAGAGGAGGTGGGGAGAAGGTTCACAGTGATGCCTATCTTTCTTTGTGGGATTGACTCTCTCTTTGTTCCTTGGTCACTCTGTGATGGCCACTTAGAGGTCAGAGCTCAGCCTGCTCGTCATGGTTTGGACTTTTCTGGGGGGAAAACAATAAAAGCTGAAGGAATGAAAATCTTATTGTTTAACAGCAGACAGCAATGAAAAGCAAAAGGATCTACCACAAATAAAGCACTAGGACCACATATAGCAAGAGCAGGCAAGCCATAGGAATGGAGGATGTCAAGACAAACCAACCAACTGACAGACAGACCCACCAAACAACCAACCAACCAAAGTAAACAGCCAACCAGGGCAGTTTCCCAAATCTGATCTCTGACATTACATCTGAGAACACACACGTAGGTCACTGGATTTACTTCTGTTATGCACTAAAGGTTTATGCTGTGGAAGATTGTAGGGGGACTGGGTGAGTAGGAAGAATTTACCTGGAGATGACCTTTCTCTGACTGCTCCTTAGGCTGGAAATAAAAGCACAGATATTTCCTTACCATTGGCATGAATTGGGCAAACAGGCAATCCGTGGGCCACATAGGGCAGGAATGGTTAGATGATGTTTATTTGCCATGGTGCCCCTGATTGCATGCAAGTGGTTGGCTTGAACATTGGTATCAGCATGATTTAAAAGCCAAATGTGGTTGTGATAGGAAATGGTATGGAAGCGATTAATAATGTCTGCTGTGGCTAGAGAATGAAGCAACGGGGCACAAGTATTCAATTCAAAATTGGGTCCAGCACACATAGTGAAATTGTAAGCCAGAGAGACGTAGGGGTCAGCCTTGCTATTTTTATAGAACTAGGAAATCATCTGGATCCTGAGAGTACTACACTGATCCATTCCAAGGCCAGTGCCTTCAACAGCAGAGTTACCTTGAACTAGATCCCACCACCTCAGCACCGCCAAACAGAGGCTGAAGCTTCTACCCCGTGAAATCTCCTACTGTAGGAGATTCACTCAGAGCACATCAGAACCTTCTAGGACTGATAGTGTAGGGGCTGCACACTGCAAAAGGAGTTTGTACTTGATCTTGGAGCAACAGAGGGCCTAATGGAGTTACACATATGATTAAACACGGTCCCTGCTTTCAACTGCCACCGATGTGGTAAGGAAGAAAAAAACCTCAGCTGCTGGCTGCAGCCTAATGTGTTATGGGTTATGTAGAGGGGATGGGAAGAAATTAAAAGACTAACCTGATGTAATGAAATGTGACCCTGGTACTCCTGCCGCAAGCCTTCTCGTTCTTAGACCGCAGATAGAAATCTACATCCAAGGCTCCTATGACTGGCTTATTGCTTTCCATTCCAGATCCTTCTATGGCACTTTCTTTCTAGCTTCTCTGTATCTCGGATCATCTTTCTTTAGGTCTCTAGATAGGCCAAATATTCTGCCTAGCACTTGATCTTTATATATGCCATTCTGTTTTTTGGGGGACACTCAGTAGCCACCTGACCCCCACCTGTTCTATTAATTGCACTTTCCCCTCCTGGCAGATGTCCCCAGATCTAAAGAGGGTCTCATCCTTCTCCCTCCATGCTTAAGATCCTATATTTATATGGTAGCTGGTTGTTTAATTTCTATTTCTCTGGATGCAGGAAGCACCTAATAGCTATTGAATGAATTAGTGAGCCAATAAGAAGACAGTTTCTTGACTTGGAAGAATAAGCAATACTAATATAAGTGGGTAGGAGGTACGCAGCTGGAGTGAGTGTAGGGGATTGGGCATGGCCACCTCCTCTGTGTTGGCTTTCTTCTGCTCCTAAACATGTGTGAAATGAGCCACGGCACGAAGGGACTCGCTGAAAGGCCATTTCCAAGGGATTATCGATGCCAATCCTTAGCCCTTTAGGGAAAGCCAACATTCTAGGTTGATAAACTGTGCTTAGCCCTATCTCTGGGAATTATAAGAAAATCCTTCAACCTTAAAATTGCCCAGAGCTAAAGAGCTTTTTGAGGGGTTTCTTTGTGGGGGTGATCCAGCAAGATGGAGGACTAGCGGCTAACATATATGTAAGGCGCAGCTGGCCCCTTCTGCATTCTGTGCCCTACATGGACAAGTTCTTCCTTGTCTTGGGGTTTTTCTTTATGAATCAGGAGGACCAATGTCTGTAAACTTCCCCGTGTTAGTGTTCTGTTGCTGTGTAATGGCTTATTCTAAAATTTAGTGGCATGACGTGGTAATTGCTATCTTTTGTAGGTTTCTGTGGGTAAGAAAGACAGAGCCTGAGAAGAGAGAGTCGACTTGTGGTTCATGTTTCAAGTCTCATGGGATTGGGGTAGACACTGGATGATGGAATCTTAGACCCGTTCACATAGGACTCTGGGAGTTCTGCTGTGGATGACAGAGGGCCTGGCTAGTGTGGCTTTCCCATGTGTCTGCACATCCTCATAATGTGTCCAAGGGTGAGAGTCAAAAGATAGACAGCCAGACAAATGTGCACACACGTACAGGGGTATGACGATAGGTGGATACACACGAACCTGCACACACACGTAAGTCAGGAGCAGGTGAAAGAGATGGCAAGGTATACATATGGAAGCCACACAGCATCATTTTCCCCTCATTTTATTCGTTGGAAGAGAATTGCTAAATCTTTCCTGTGAGTACAGGGAAGTGGCTGCTATTTTTCACTGAAACATTTTAAAGTTACCTCATTCCTTTAAGCAGAGAGGGCCCTGGGTTAGGGGTATACATTTAAATGTGAGAGAATAGCAACATAGCAAACAACGTATTCCTGAGATCTAGAAAGACCATCCATGAAGCCAGGCCCGATGAGCCCAGTGCTTGGGACATAGAGGCAGGAGGAGTCATTCAGGCTTATTCTTGATACACAGTGAGCTTGAGGCCAGCCTAAGCTACAGAAGACTCACTCACTCACTCACTCACTCACTCACTCACTCACTCACTCACTCTCACTCACTCACTCCACTCACCCACCCACTAACCAAGCCTTCCTTGGATAGCAATTTGACAGCTGCCCGCAGATTTGTCACTCTTTAAGGAGATGCACTGATTCTCCAGAAGCAAGCATCTCTACCCTCAATTAAATAAGGGCAGGACAAAGTCAATTGTGCCTGTGTTTGTGTTTCTGTTTGTATGCGTGCGTGCGTGTGTGTACACGGGCTGGCACAATGGCTCTTCCGAAACACTGGAGACATTGCCTACCATTGTGCCGGAACACTGGGGAGAGTGTTAAAGCTCCATTTGTGCTGTTTTATGGCTGCCAAAGAGCACATGCGCACATAAGCCGCCCTAATAGTAAAGAGTTATGTTTAGGAGAGAGTTCTTTGACTGAACTAGTTTCAGTGTTCATTTTATTACTCAAGAGAGCACTTTGGAACTCCCTGCCATTATGGAATAATTACACTGTAGTTCCTTATTAATTCTTACTGCCTTCCTTAGGTAATTAGTGGGATCATCTGAAGTGATGTCCCATTAATGAGTGAAGTTTTGAATGTGAGTGGGCAGTCTTTCATTTGGCTGCACAACAAGACAAGGCCTGTGAGGGAAGGAAGGTGGGCACTTCCAGGATAGAGGACCTCAGGACCTCCCCAACCCCCCACATATAGTTAAGGGTGACGAAACCCTCCATGGCTTTTACAAACGACCCAGGGTGCTGACTTCCTCCTTTGCCACAAATAGCTCTACGGCTATGAAATGGACAGTTCTTTTGCAACGATGGTTTAGAAACTAAAATAGGATGGCGAGATTCCTGAAGCCGGAGGTAGGCAGTCTCTTCAGGGCTCATCCTTTTGTTTTGTCTAAAGTGGCATATAAGTTAGTGTATCACTGGCACTTACCATATGATAGGAATATACCTGCTTTTGCGGGTATTTTGTTGCAGTAATAAGACAAGTACCTAATACAATCCCTTTCTTTCCATTATGTAAATTCTCAATTTTATGGGATGTCATTGTTTTTCCCCACTATTTATTTATTTATTTATTTATTTATTTGCTTTATATCCCGACCGCTGTCTCCTCTACCCTAGCACAATCCCTTTCTTGTCTTTCTTGTTCATAAATTCCTCAGCTAATAACAGCACACACAGTTGTGAAAAGATCTTAGGGACTGTGACCCTCTTCTCTTAGAATTGAGGAAACTAAGACTCAGGAGAAGAAGAGACCATTAAACCAACGAGAAGCAGGAAAGCCCAATTCCAGGCCTGGTTCCAGGGGATGGGAGACTTGGTCGCTAGAGGCCCCTTTATTCCGTCTCTGTGGTCCTGCTGCTCATATCCCTACAGTGACGGGTAAGTAGAGCTTCCTGGATAGGCTTCCCTTTGGCTGTGCCATCTGCTCTGATAATCTGTTTAGCCAGTGTCCTCCAGTGTAGGAAAACTATAAGCTCTGGTTTGTCCACTTACAAGTCAAGTGTCTCCAGGCTGTGAAAAGCAGAGGATGCTACCTTAAGTCCTCGTCTTCTCAATGGACAGCCGGCACTGGTGCCCTTCACATATTACTTGGACTTTTGATGATTATTTCTGGTACCAACAGCTGGCTTTTACGTTGGCCTCTTCTCTTCTCCACTGGCCTCTGCCTAACTTAGTGAGTGTATGCCTGGCCAGACATCTGTCCCTCTTGTCCTGCATGAGGACACTGTACACTTTCTTTCCATGCCAAAGGCACTCTTTCTGGGTGGTCCTGAAGCCTCCAGTTCTCCAGGCAGAAGACTGCAGAGAAAAGGGCCTTACTAGCATTGTGCTTTGTGTCACTGGGCTCTTGTGAGCAGGGTCATGATGAGAGCCAAGCCATTTCTTTTTACCTGAAGTATCACAAGGATGCTCATGGGCTATGTTATCATCAATTTCTGGTCTTTCTACTCACAACTAACCTGATATTTGCCCCCAAACATAAAAGCAGATGCCATTTCATTCGTCCAACATCTTCTCTTCCCCTCTTTGGCCCTGATTATCAATCTGTATTCCTGTCTGTCTTTATAGAACTAAGGCGCTCATTGGTTCATCTAACCAGCTCTCATTGCACACTTGCTCTGTTCCAGGCTCGGCTGACTTTATTGGAGTGTACTTGATAGACACCCACATGCCAGGAAAATTGGGTGCTGACTATGCAGGTGGGCGTGGCACTTTTTCCATAGAATATGCATTATATTTGGGGTATGGGCTTTTTATTATTTATTTTTATGTGTGTGTATGTGTGTGTGTGTGAGAGAGATATAGATAGATAGATAGATAGATAGATAGATAGATAGGGGGAGAATTTTTTATAGAAGCTCTTCATTTTAATTACTGAAGTAGTATTAATCAAATCCAGATATCAATATGGGTAGTCTTGCTAGCCAGTTTGCTCTGGGTCTCCCCATTTCCACCTTGGAAGGCTGGAATTACAGGCAGGCTGTCACATGCACTTGACATTTATGTTTGTTTTGGGGATCCCAATTCTGGTTCTCGTGCTGGGGTGCAGTCACTTTAGTTGCTGAGCCATCTCTCTAGCTCCTGGGGATATAAATATGGCCATAGTAAAGACTCACGGAATTTCTACAATGAGTCAGCATAGTACCCCATCTCCTTCCTACCTACTGAATGTACAATCCTAAGCTGCAAGACATGATAGGAAAGATAGACCCTTCTAACAAAAGGTACAAACATGAGCAGGACATCCAGGAAATTTTTATTCTTTCCCCATCTGTGTGCCTTGGAGAAGGGATTGCTTTGTGGACTGTGAGCATCCGATGGAGGAGAAGTCAATAGGAGGGAGCTCGAATGGAAACAGAGTGGGACTTACATCAGTTGTGAGACCGACTGGGAGGCTGCCTTCCTCTGAACTCCTCATGCAGAAAAATAACAGACACGGAACGATTTCACACGACCTCTCCATCAATCACTTTCCTAACAGACAGCAGCATGGTGAGTGACAGACATGGCCTGCATCCCAGTGGACTTGCATAGATCAAAGAGACACAGGGGAAGCCTCTCTAGATGCTAAGAAGCCAGCCCTCCATACACTTTAATAGTCTTTATGCACTGTGCCTTCCCACAGCCTAAAGTCCGTTTCTTTCTGCTTTTTACTTTAACTTCTAATTTCCCAGTGTAGACATGAGGCAGAAGGAGCTGCTCAAGGAGGCAGCCACTACTCAGGGCAGACTGGGCTTGGGTCATGGTTGATCAGAGCCACAGTTTGGATCAATAATGATTTCTGTTTCAGCAGAGGCATGTGATTGAAGCCAGGGAGGAGGGACTTAGGATGTGTGGACAAAAGGTAGAGGATCTTTCCAGTCCCCAATTCTGTTTATGGAGAAGTCATTACTTTTTTTTTTTTTTTTCTGCCTCCAGGGTTGCCATATCTGTCAGCTCCAGCAATGATCGATTCATAGCTAAGGTTTTTCTTGACAGAAGGAGTAAGTTTTGCCGTGTGATCTTGGGCAAGTTATTAGGCAGGGCTGAGTCCGGAGGGCACCATAAGGCAGTGAGTTGGTGGGATGCACAGGGGTATCTAAACAACTGGAAGTGGAACTTAAGTAAAAGCATGGAGTCAAGACAAAGGCCCACGATATACTCAGGATAAGGACACAATGCCAGGGGAACTCAGTTCTGCCTCCTTGCTGATTCTTTGTTCCCAGATTTTTGCCTGTGAGGCATACCTAAAGCCAGACAAGAACTGAATCCTACAGTTCTTACGCAGGCACGACTACGTAGTTTTACAGAGTTAGCATATCTACCTTTTTTATGGGATACCTTCCTGCTGGTGACAGATGGACTTTACTCAAATATTTTAGGGGCCACAGGACAACACAGCTCAGGAGCTCTGACGTCGTTCATATCCTTTGACCTAGCAAATTCAATTTTAGGAAATGATTCTGAGGAGATAATGGTGAACAATTTTGGGCATACTTATTATACAGTATTATATAATTAGAGGAAATCACCTGGTAATTCTTTCTTTCCTTTCCTTTCCCTTCCTTCCTTCCTTTCCTTTTTTTCTTTTTTCCTTTCTTTTGAGACATGGTCTCACTATGTAATCCAGGATGGTTTGGAACTTGTGACCCTCCTGTCTCAGCCTTTCAGGTATGTGCGACCAACACCGGACTCAGTTTCCCAAGTGAGTTTTGATAAGTTTGCCTAATCAAACACCTTATGGTTAATCTTTCTTGGTCAACTTGACTGCATTTTGAACCCCTTAGGAGAACTTGCCACGGATGATATCTGTGAGGCCATTTCCAGAGAAGAACGGCAACAAGAGCCACCTTGAATGTAGGGGTCACGACCCAGAGGCTGAGGGCCCACAAAGGATAAAAGGGGAAGACAAGGAGAAATAAGAGAGTACCAGTGTATTAGGAGTAGCCTGGGAGTCCTCATGTCCTGTTTGCATCAGCTGATTTCTCTGTAGCCTCCTGATGGTACTGGGGCTCTACTGTTGTATTGGCTGGTTTTGTGTGTCAACTTGACACAAGCTGGAGTTATCACAGAGAAAGGAGCCTCCCTTGAGGAAATGCCTCCATGAGATCCAGCTGTAAGGCATTTTCTCAATTAGTGATCAAGGGTGGGAGGGCCTACTGTGGGTTCTATAAGAAAGCAAGCTGAGCAAGCCAGGGGAAGCAAGCCAGTAAGCAACATTCCTCCATGGCCTCTGCATCAGCTCCTGCCTCCTGGTTCCTACCCTGTGTGCGTTCCAGTCCTGACATCCTTTGGTGATGAACAGCAATGTGGAAGTGTAAGCTAAATAAACCCTCTCCTCCCCAACTTGCTTCTTGGTCGTGATGTTTTGTGCAGGAATAGAAACCCTGCCTAAGACAACTGTCAAACTGTGTTATTGGATTAGAGGGATTGAGGGGGGTGACTTTTCATTTCTTTTTGTTGTTCCCTTGTATTCTGTAAAGTTTCCACACTAAACAAAAAAAAATTCATTAAGAAGGAAGGCAAACCTTTTGTGTATATAAACATGCAGAAGTCCTGCCCTGCACTCTGCCTTCTCCCAACCAGTGCAACCCAAATTTCTCCCACAATAGCAGACATTGTACACAGAGTTCAGATTAGGAAAGGCCTCTGGGAAAGAGTAGTTGGGGCTTTGTGTCTCTGAGAGCTACAGAATCACAAAGGGAAGGTGGTAAGTTTCAAACCACCTGGCCTTGTCTGAACAAGCCCCGCCTGGTCTCTCCTATGCAAACAGGCCTCTTGCAAGATGTATTTTATTTACTTTCTTTTCCTGAAAATCCCTGTGACATTGAGATTTATCCAGTGGCTCTGGTAATTGGTGCAGTTTGCACAGTCATTTGTGTGGAGGTAGGGAGAGAAACCTCTCGTCACCCTGTGCTCGAATCAGGTGAATATATATTTTATAGTTTTGGTCAGATTAATTTTTTTCTTTTGCAAAGTACCCTGGAATGTTTGAAGATAGGAAAGTTCTTGTACTGTGGGGTGCTTGTTTTCATCAACAGGAAGAATAAAAAGAAGGAGGAGGAGAAGGAGAAGAGGAGAAGAGGAGGAGGGAAAAAAAGAAAATGATTTTTTCTGCTGATACATTCCATCCCCCTTAGAAGTGTGGTATAGAAGGGGATGAAGGGTTTCTAGTAGGAGGGAGAGAGACCAGGACCTCAGAGCTAGGATGAGATGCTGCCTGCCAGGGCTGATTTACACCATGCACAACTGGCAGGTGTGAGTAGAAGTTCATAAGCTTTGGATAAGTCATGATAAACAAAACTGATATGATCAGAGGTTGTTAAATTCCAGAGCCCTGAGATTAGGAGGCTTTATGTTCTTGCCTTGAGTTTATTCTGGGGCAAAATATTCAGCTTTTGGCCTGGTGTTTTACACTGATCAAATATGTATTATCTTGGTTAGGTAAATTGCACCAAACCAACCAAGCAACAAACCAACCCCATATCTTTTTCTAAAAGCCAACCAGAACCAAACCACATTATTTATCTTCCTGCTTGAGTTGTTTCTAATGCCTGAGATACTTTTTAGTATGCCTCCCTTGGGTAAAGGTAGGGATAGTAAGTATATAGCGTGTATAGTACTGTGTCCCAGTTCGGATTCCATGGCAGACATGGCTAATCAATCACAGCACTTCTTACTAATGATGTGAGATGTTACTCTCTGTGACGGTTTATATTGATTATCAACTTGGTAGGCGCTACAGTCACATAGGAGACATACCTCTGGGCATATCGATGAGAGATAATCGAGATTGGGTTAGCCTCTGGGTATGCTATGAGGAATTATTTCGATTAAGTTAACTGAGGTGTCAAGACCCACCTTAATTGTGGAGAGCACTGTTTTCTAGGCTGCGGTCTTGAGCTGAGTAAAAAGAAGAAAACGACGCTCATTGCTCCCTTTTCTGACTGCAGATACAACGTGACCAGCTGCCTCAAGCACCTGCTGCCATGCTTCTCCTGCAATGATGGACTGAACCCTCAAATTGTGAGCCAAAATAATTCCTTCCTCCCTCCCTCTTCCCCCTCCTCCCTCTTTTCCTTCCTTTTGTCCTCCCTTCATTAAGATGATTTTGTCAGGAATATATTGGCAGCAGCATGAGAAGCAACTAATATTCCATTTGCACTCTGGGTAAGAACATTCTTTTGGGGTTGCTGTCAAGCATAGATAAGAGTGGCTATGACCTAGTAATTAGCAGGCCTCAAAAAGGCTTTTACTACTCCACATTTTCTCTGTTAAGCAACCTTGAGGGCTGAGTTTCTCAGTCATCATCGTGCCTTTTGGAAAATGCACAGTTGGCATTGTTAACCAAGGCAGATATAGAGGAGCGTATTCTCCATCTCCTCTGGCTTTCTCTTCCACAGACATCAACAATAATTCACAGAGCTTTCTGTGCACTCAGACTCTTCCTCAAAACAGCTTCCCAGGTAGCTTCTGTCAACAGATGGGGCTTTGTATGGAATAGGGAAGGGTTTTGTCAACCTGGGTTTCATAAGGATGAGGCAGGCAAGGCACCTGACATTAATCTCTGCAAGTGGCCAAGTCAGATTAGTATCAAGGACAAAGGAGAAAGAAAGGTTTTTCATGGAAGACCCTTCACAGCTTGGCCCTGGTTTCTGTTTCTCACCCTCAAATCTCAATCACCTTCCTCTTGCTTCCATGTAGCCTGCCTTTTCCTGCTTCAGTTTTGCTTACTCAGTTTCCCCTACCCGGAACAACCCCATCCTTTAAGGCTTAACTCGTGGGCTTTCCCTTTCGCTATCTTTTGTAAATACTACCAACGCGTAGTATGCATTCTCAGCGTCTCCTAAAATGCTTATTTGCAATTGTTTCCCTATCAGAGTACAGACCTTTCCTGTAGGATTGAGGCAGCCTCCTCCTTAGTTTTGAATCTATGTGTAGGGGAAAACCCCCTACTAGTGGTGTATGCAGCTGGTAATATAGTGGGGAATGAAGCCGTGTTACATCTGATCTGGGCTCTACTGGAAGTCTGACTCTACTTCCGGTTTGACATCTTTAAAGTAAGATTCAAAACATAGACCAGGATGTCAGGGAAGCGAATGTGTCATTGAGGGGCACCTAACAGGGCGGCTGGGTGGTGCTCCCTCATCCAGCTCCCAACCTCAGGTTATAGGATGGTGCACTGAAGTAGGTTCAGTTCCCTCTGGTCGTCCTTGTCCCAGAAGGATGTTCTGAAAGCATTCAGTATCCAAATCCTTGGATCCTTGCTCTTGACATTGGAAAGACCTGCAGTATAATCAGTCAGTCAGTTGGCCTCTTACTGCTTAGTCAGGCATTAGACAGGGCAAGCAGAGCTTATTTTGCATATTTGAAACGCTCCTTTGTAAGTATTTAAAAATAAAGCTTCGGAGTTACAGAAAAGTAATGCACGTTTTATCATTCAAAGCACAAAACAGGCAAATAATGGAAACTCCATATAAGTCTCAAATATTTGCTGAGTTTCTTCCCTATATTTTTAAATTATGTAATGATGTCTGATCATCCTAAACACTTTTTTAAAGTACAATACCATCCCATTTGTATTTCTGTCTTAATGAGGGAATAATAAATTCATAAGATGGGGCTGGGTGTGGTGGCACATGGCTTTAATCCCAGCACCTTTAAAACCAGGGCAGAGGCAGGGACATAACTGAGTTCAAGGTCAGCAAGGTCTACCTAGTAGGTTCCAGGCCAGCCAAGGCTCAAAAGTGAGGCTCTGCTCAAAATAGTCCATGGTTTTAGAAAGATAATGAATGGAAAATTGGTATGAGAACTTCTAAGAGTGCATAGGAGCAGTTTTCTTCCTGGTAATGGGTACTCAGGCTTACACTACAAAGAGCGTTATATTCAGTGGAGAAATCTGTGCCAAGGGCGATGGGTTTGAAAGTCTGGCCTTCGTTAATGTGATTTTGAAGTCTCTAGCCTCCATTTGCTTCAGCCATGTTTCTCTCTTGTCCATGGCTAGTTGCTAAATTCCTTGACAATGGAGAGCCTGCTTCTGGATCCTGAAGGCTGAGTGACCTCACATAAGCAATGGCATTGTCAAACCTTACCGTCTTAGCCATAAGATGAAGAAATCAGACACAGTGTTCAGCTGAGCTCTGTGATACCCTAGAGTTTCCTGAGTAGGGTGGGGGGAAGTTTTTTCTTTTTTTTTCTTTTGGTTCTTTTTTTTTGGAGCTGGGGACCGAACCCAGGGCCTTGCGCTTCCTAGGTAAGCGCTCTACCACTGAGCTAAATCCCCAGCCCCGAAGTTTTTTCTTTTAATTTTAATTTTTAGTATGTATGTATGTATGTCTGCATGCATGTATCAGCTATATCTCTCTCTGTCTATCTATCTATCTATCTATCTATCTATCTATCTATCTATCTATCTATCTATCATATAACACTTAGGATTTGCTTTGGAGAAATATAGGTTGGATGATAAGTTGTCCAGATTCAAAAGATTCACAAAGTTCTACTTCTTGGTCCAGTTTCCATCATGCATGACTCACCCCATGAGTGAAGAGGGACTTAGTAGGTTTCATTAGCAAAGATAACGAATGGGGACAATGGGGACTAATTACTGGTGGTTTGGCTTGAATGAGAAATGATTCCCATAGACTCCTGTATTTGAATAGTTGGTTCCCAGGTGGTAGTGCTGTTGGGGAGGCTGGAGAACCTTTAGGGAGGCACAGCCCTGCTAGAGGAAGCGTGCCACTAGGGGCAGGCTTTGGGAGTTTTTAGTCCCACCCCACTTCCTGCTGGATCTCTCTGCAGATAAAATGGGATTAGCCATTTTCCTGATCCAGCTCCAGTTTGACATGCCTTTCCCAGCATTAAAGCCCCTCTTTCCAGACTGTAGGCCAAAATAAATCTTCCATAAATTGTTTTGGTCTTGGTGTTTTATTATAGCAACCAGAGGTAGCTAATATAATAATATTTATTCCCTGCCTAAAGTTTGCTACATGGTTTACAATCAGTTTTACATTTGTTTCTCAAAAGAGCCCTAAAAGGTAGGTTCTTTAAAAAAATTCTCATTTTTATTTATGAGAGTGTGTGTTTGTGTGTGTGTGCACACCTGTGTTATTCTATAGATTCTCACAGAGGCCAGAGGAGGAAGTTGGAGTCCCTGCATCAAAAGTTATAGGCAGTTGAGAACTACTGATGTGGGTGCTGGGAACAGAACCTGGTCCTTTGCAAGAACAGTAAGTGAATTTACTTCTGAGTCACCTATTCACCTCTGAAGAAGGTTCTCTTTAGAAAAGACACTTTGGATCCATCAGATTTCTTTTTTTTTCTTTTGTGAAGTTGTAGTTCCATGGGGGTGAAAACTCAATATCTTCGTACTGTGCTACTGTTTACCTGGAGATGCTGGAGTTTCTACATAACTGTACATGTGCTCTTATGGAGTGCAGGATACTAATGTCTTATAGCACACACCCAGGAAAGGATCACTAGGCAGTGGTAGGGTAGGGTAAGCTATCACCTGCCTTCCAACAATGTAGGATGGCTACATGGTAAACAGCCACAGCACACCGTGGATTTAGCTGAAGTTTAGGCTCTATTGCCAAATATCTTCATATATACATATTTTATATCATACACATATATATATATGATATAAAGGTAATAATATAGGTCCAATAATTTTCTTGTGCTTGCTGTCATTTTGATTTCTTTCATTACTAAGGAGCCTGAGCAGGTTTTTTTCTCATTAGAAACTCTGAATACCTGAAAGGCCATGGTGTGATTCCTGGTGTGTCCCTGGCTTCTATCGGGCTAGAGCCACATTAAATGTCTGCTGAATTGAATGGGACTGAGATCAATGCCAGGTGCTTCCCTCAGCAGAGGATTCAGGTGTTCCAGAAAGAAACTCAGTCCTGAAATTTTTTAGAAGTAGAAAGCAGGGGTTGGGGATTTGGCTCAGTGGTAGAGCGCTTGCCTAGCAAGCACAAGGCCCTGGGTTCGGTCCTCAGCTCAAAAAAAAAAAAAAAAAAAAAAAAAAAGTAGAAAGAGCTGTGTCCAGCCAGCGCCTGCAGGAATAGACATTGCCAGAATAGAAATCGAAGCAATGATCAGAGTGTTTGTTTGCTGTTGCAAAATTGGAGAGCTGATAAGATTTCAGAAATCAAAGAGGGGTGGTCACTGGATGAGACAGGGCCTGTGGTAGATTTGGATTTCCTCTCTTGCTTTTATTGACAGTGTAATATGCTCATCTCTATTATTTAATGTAGTTGAAACACTTGCTAGACTCCGCCTGTAGAATATCTAGTCCTACCCTTTACTATCTGAGCATCCACACCCGTGACTTTATGCTCTTTGTGTTGTTTTGTCTCATTGAGAATCTCAAAAAATCAAGGTACAAATTTTGTCCAAAATCCCTGTAGATACTTGTTGTAGTTTTGCTGTATTGCTGGGATGAAAAACTCTGACCAAAAGCAACTTGAAGAGGAAAGGGCTTACTTAGTTTACACTTTCAGCTTGAGAAAAGTCAAGGCAGGAACCATAAAGGAATGTAACTTGCAGGATCTTTGACTCATGCTTACCTAGTTTTTGAACACATTCCAGGATATCCCTGTCTAGGGAATGGTGCCACCCACAATGGCACCTACATCATTTAATACATCAATTAATAATCAATACAGTTCCTCATAGACATGCTCATAGAGTAATCTGATATAAGCAATTCTTCAATTGACTTGCAGATGACTCAAGTCCATGCCAAATTGGCAATTAAGGTTGGCTAGGACAGTTATAGATCACTTGAAGACATATGTCAATCATTTGTGTATGCCATTTGTTCACCCACTCATCTTTCGCTTAACACTCATTCACATATTTGTTATTAACTGCTGAGGTACAGGTGCTATATTAGAAATTCATGAACAGTGGTCCATGCTCTCAAAGAGCTTACAGTCTATGGGGTAAACAAACCTTCTAGTATACTGTTGTAGGATGTTGAAGAAGTGGGTAGAAGTGTTGAGGTTGTACAAAGAGAGCAACAAAGAAAGTACAGATTAGGGCTGGTCTGTGTGTGAGAGATCATAAAAGGTTTCACTGACAAGAGGAAGTACTTTTGACAGAATAATTTGATTGCTGTGTACACAAAGGTGTGTGTGTATGTGTGTGTGTGTGTGTGTGTGTTTGTGTGCACATGTGTATGAGTGTATGCAGGATATATGTGTATAGGATAGAAGCCTGGCCCCTGTAAGTTGTGGGCAAGTGTTAGACCACTGAACTACCCTTCCTGTTTCGTGTTATGGTTTGAATGAGAAATGTCCCCATAGGCTCATGTTTGAATACTTGGCCCTCAGTTGGTGAAACTATTTGGGAAGGATTAGGTGGTGTGGGCTTTTGGAGGACGCATGTTATTGGCTTTGAGATTTCAAAAGCCCTCACCTTTCCCTGTTCTCTGCCTTTTGCTTGTGGATAGCTATTGCTTCAGCAGTGTGACTTCCTGGCCGCTGCCTTGTTCTCTCCTAGAATGGTCATAGACTTTAACCCTCTGCAGGTGTGAGTGTCAAATTAAACACTATTTTATAAGTTGTCTTGGTCATGGCACCTTAGCACGGCAATAGAAAAATCACTAAAACATCTTGAAACTTTATTTAGACTTATTTCTTAAATTTTGACACTTTTTATTTGTGCTTGATAGTTTTATGTCAACTTGACACAAGTTAAAGTCATCTGAGACTGGTCTGTAGGCAAGTCTTTAAGGAATTTCCTTAATTAGTG
This sequence comes from Rattus norvegicus, assembly GCF_021556685.1. Classification (NCBI taxonomy): domain Eukaryota; kingdom Metazoa; phylum Chordata; class Mammalia; order Rodentia; family Muridae; genus Rattus; species Rattus norvegicus. Next base: position 33,805,486 of record NC_141543.1, on the reverse strand, counting down.
ACTGAGGGGGGAGAGTCTAGCCCATTGTGAGTGGTGCCAACCCTGGGTTGGTGGTCCTGGATTCTATAAAAAAGCAAACTGAGCAAGCCATGAGGAGCAAGCCAGTAAGCCTCACTCCTCCATGGCTTCTGTATCAGTTCTTGCCTCTAGGATTCTATACTGTTTGAGTTCCTGTTCTTAGTTCCTTCAATGAAGAACAGTGCTGTGGAAGTGTAAGCACCTCTCCCCATGTTTCTTTGGTTTCATCACAGCAATAGTAACCCTAAGACTCTATCTGTGTATCTATCTATCTATCTATCTATCTATCTATCTATCTATCTATCTATCTATCTCTATCTATCTATCTATCTATCTCTATCTATCTCTATCTATCTATCTATCTATCTATCTATCTATCTATCATCTATCTATCTATCTATCTATCTATCTATCTATCTATCTATCTATCTATCATCTATCTATCTCTATCTATCTATCTATCTATCTATCTATCTATCTATCTCTGTGTGTATATATGTATGTATAGGTATGTGCATACCCACATGGACACATGTGTGGTCAGAAAATAACTAACAAAAGTTGGTTTTCTTCTTTTGCCATTTGGATCTTGGGAAGCAAACTCAGGTCATCAGGCTTGGCAGCAAGTGATCTATCTTACCTGCTGAGCCATCTTTCTGGCATCAGTCTAATTTCTAAGTGATGACCAAGGGTTTTGTAGACCATAAGTCTTAGGAAAGGTAGCAATCATACCGAATAAGTGTTTATACTTGTGTGTGCATATAGACACACATATGTCAAAGTTCACCATTTCTTCTACCTTTAAGTACATGCCAGTAGCAGTAAGGAAATCCAGTGAACCAAGCCTTTATTTCTGAAATGCTCCTATTGCTTCATGTAGGAGTTCCGCACCCACTGAGCATAAGTGTCTATTTCTCCTTCTCCCTTACGTCTGGCAACCTCCGTTGTGCCTTCTGTCTCTGTGAGCGAGCCTATTCCGGGGATCTCACAGAGGTAGCACCTTACTGCATTTGCCTTTTAGTGTCGGCTTGCATTAGTTCATGTAATGTTTTTGAGATTTATCCGCATTGCAGCATGTGAAAAAAATTATCTCTTTTGATGTTAAGTATTTCATTACATGTTTATATATTATTTATTTAATCTTAATACTTAAGTCCCCCTAGTGGCCATTATAAATAATGTTGCTGTAAACACGGGTATACAAGTTATCTATTGAAGTTCCTTTTAAAACTCTTTAGAGTATGTGTGTCTGGAAGTAGAATTGCTAGATAGTGAGGTACTTATCTCTGTATCGCTGTAACACAATACCAGAGGCAATTAGATTCTAAAGATAAAAGGTTGTTTTTGGCTTATTATTCTGGAGGTTGTAATACAAGATCCATTTCTTCATTGCTTTGACAGTTGGCTAGGATGACCCACACTGATGGGAAAATAAGCAGAGCAAATGGTCATCTCATGATACAGGAAGTAGAAAGAAAGGAAGATACTAAGAGTTCCATGTCCCCTGTAAGAGAATGACCCCAATGATTTAAAGACTTCATAAATTCATATCCTAAAGTCCCACAGACCCTCCCAACAGCACCATTCTGGGGACCAGAAATACTTACCAGTGGGGAGGGGCACTCATCTGAACCACAGTAACCTTTTCCTTTTATTGTGATAAGAATATGTAACACAAGGTTTATCTTCTTACAATTGACAATATGGTGTTGTCGTTATCATTAAGTATAACACCATTCAGCACATTACTAGAACTCACTCATCATATGACTGAAATTTTTTATCACTTAGCAGTGATTTTCTCTTCCCTTTTCCCTCTATCCCTTGGCAACCTGCTGAGCTATTTTTAGATACTACATTCTAAGGCGAAACATGTAGTGTGATTGGCTCATGTCTTTCATGTGTGTATTGGGATTTCCATAATTAAGGAGAATTTGATAACACCTATCATATTTTGTCTTCCATTCATCTGGCAGTGGGCGTTTAGGTTGGTCCCACATCTTCACTATTGTTTTTTTTTTATTTTTTCTTTTTCCGGAGCTGAGGACCGAACCCAGGAACTCGTGCTTGCTAGGCAAGCGCTCTACCAATGAGCTAAGTCCCCAACCCCCTTTCACTATTGTTTTTAACATTTATTTTTATTTTGGGAGAATTTTATTCATTAGTACTATATTTACATTATTTTTTCTGATCATCTCCCTCCTCCAATTCCTCCCATGTTCTCCCACCCCCTGTGAGATTCATGATCTCTTCTTTAATTGTTATTGTTATATATATGTAACTTACCTACCCATTTCCATGTATATATATTCCCATAATATTATATTATATATATTATATATTTCCATATATATACATGGAAATAAAACTTACTGAGCCCATTTAATTGTTACTGTTGCTTTTCCTGTCATGTCTAAGAAACCATAGCAAAAGTCAATGTTGTGATGGTTTTCTTCTATGGATTTTTTTGTTTCAGGTTTTGGGTTTAAATATTTACTCTACTTTGAGTTCATCTTTCTGGATGATGTAGCATGAACTTTTATTTTTATTTTGTATGTGGCAATCAGGTTTCCCCAACATAATTGAGAATTCCCACATATATGGATGGGCCAGTGGTTCCCCTAAATGTGGAGACACTATCCTTCCTTACTATATATTCTTCATATTCCTACTGGCTATCATTCAGATATGCTAATTTCACATACTTTTAAAGCATTTGTATATCTACATATTATAATAATAGCTCCAGGTGTATGGAATAATAGTTCAATCAGAAAGCATAAGGCTTGAATTTGATCCTTAGAACCCATGTTACAAACCTCAGTGTGGCGTTGGATGCTTGTAATCTCAGTGCTGTGGCAGAGGCTGGTGATCTCTACATTTTTGCTATTTAGCCAGCCTAGCCTATTTGGAAGATTCTAGGCTAATGGAAGACTCAGTCTCAAACAAAAGTGAATGGTTTTTGACAAATGACACCCAAGTTTTTCCTCTTGTCTTCACATGCACACGCGCACGAACACACACACACACACACACACACACACACACACACTATAGGAGTCACAAACACTAAAAAAATACTTTTTTTGAAAATATTTTCCAATTAGGCTACTTGTTAATCTGTTACTGCTTAATTATGACTATTTTTATGTTAACTTTATATTATTATTATTCCTGTTGGGGTTCATCCTAGAATTTCTGATTCAGTGGGTCTGAGGTAAGGGCCAAAATTTTCATTTCAAACAAGTTCCCAGGTGATGGCCCTACTGTTATTGTTCTTGGAGTTATATCTTGGGGACCACTGACTTGTATATGGGGGTCCCTGTAAGAATGTATTTTAACATCTCCTTTAAATATAACAAAGATATTATGAATAGCACAATTATTGTTAAAACAGACATTACATTTGCTGGTTACAAAGTTTCAATTTGTATATTTTATAATCAATAATTGTCTAGTTCTATAATATGTTTGTGGTCCCAAACCTAATCACTGTACCTTTTCTATTTTTTTTAACAAAACTGTACCAGACAGTATCCTAATTGTATGTCTGAACTAGAATTTAATCAGTCACAACCAATCAATAAGACATAAGTTGATAGCTTTGTCGCTCTCCTTTCTATTCTCCGTCCTTCCTTCCCTTCCTCTTTATAGATTCTTTCCACACTCTTGCTATGTTGTAGCCCAGGTCCTTGTCAAGGGCTTTCTAAGTGCTGGGATTTCAGGTTTGTTCCACTCCACCTGGCCATATCTGTTTTCTTCTATGCACAAAGCTTTGTGAGCATTTCTCTGTACTGGAGTTCAGACTTCTGACTGTGTTTTAGGATTCCCGGAGAGTTTCCTAAGCTTGAGTCTTATGAAAGCTTTTGGTTTTATTGGTTTTAGTATAGCCCAAACACAGAAAAAAGTGACCCTAATGTGTAACCCAGGGTAGGAATAACTGCTCTGCATGCATCTGGGACCCCTTGTATGGTGTCTGGACTAGTTCATGACATTTCTTTGAGATCTGATGCCGAGAGGGTTCACCGTTGTATTTTGTCAAGATTTATGTATAGATGCCAGAAGTCTAGGTGTGCACTGTTGATAGCAAAGCAGCAGGGGCAAGGGGTCCATTTGTTTCCTTTGCTCTAAAATGCATGTGCACACACCCTTCTCTGGCAAATATACTTGCCTCTTAATTGCCAGGGAGGGGATATATATATATTTTTCATATATATATATGAAAAAATATTCAGCACTGAAACATGGGTCACGATTAATAACTGAAAAGAAAAACACTTAAAGCATCTATTTTCAATTAAACAAACAATAATGAGAATCAAGTCTAATCATTTTAATCAACAGTAGTGTTCAAGTGCAGATGGTACATTCTGGACTTGAAAATCGATGACAAGACGCAGATGCAGAGGGGACCCTCAGACTCAAGCTGAAGACACTAAGGTGATGATATTCAGGATACAAAACATCTCACGTAGCTCTGGAAGATTGGGTCTGGTCAATTCCTTGCTCTGATTCAGTCTGCCAAACACATATATTTATCAAACATGACCTCATGGAGCCCAGGCTAGACTCAAACTCATATGTGGCCAAGACTGGCCTTGAATTTTGGGGTCTCCTGTATATTTAAACAAGTATTTCCATCTTCTAAAAGCTGGGCTCGGAAGCCTGTGTCAGCATGTCCAGCTCGCCAACGCATGGGCCCACAGGGTTGTTATGAGTCTCCTACCCTCACAATGCTGTCTGTTTGCTGGTAGTTCTTTCACTTGAATGATAGTTTATTTTTTTCCTTCTTGGAAATTGAATTGAGACACTACTTATGAGGGATGGGTGCAAGCACATTTATCCCCAGCATTGATTACTTAACAGTTTGTAATCTAATCAGAGACCTTGTTAGAAACATTTCCTGATGAATAGCAATAGGTTGGCCTTAATGGGGAGATGACATTCAGGACTGGCTTGGGAAGAAAAGGTTCTTCCTAGGAAGTCTCATTACCATTGAGGTGGGGGTGAGATGGGAAAGAAGAGTTGAAGAGAAAAATTGACCTTGCTGGAGAGTACTGGATATGGGAAGGACTGTAGCCATCCCTGATGCCACTCAATCCAATTTACTTACAAGGAAACAAACATAGACCAAGTGACTTGATCATGAAAACCCAGCTATTGAATATGGGCATTTAGGAAGGCAGATTGGTCTCAAGGCTTTTCTGACTTTCTGATGAAGTGTGGCTCTACCTCTTTTGAGTCTTAGATTCCCTCATCTGCAAAATAGAGAACAAGTTGTCATTTATACATGTGATGGATAGTTTTTATGTCAAATTGACACAGGTTAGAGTCATCTGAAAGGAGGGAACCTCAACTGAGAAAATACTTCCATAAAATGGGGTGGCAGGCAAGCCTCTAGGGCATTTTCTTACTTAGTGACTGATGGGAAAGGTTACATTCTACTGTAGGAGGTGCCATCCCTGGGCTGGTGGTCTTGGTTTCTATAAGAAATCAGACTGAGCAAACCATGGGGAGCAAGCCAGTAAGCAGCACCCCTCCATGATCTCTGCATCAGCTCCAGCCTTCAGGTTTCTGCCATATTTGAGTTCCTGTCCTGACTTTCTTGGATGATGAATGCTGATGTGGAAGCATAAAGAAAATGAACCCTTCCCCTGACAACCTGCTTATGGCCATAGAGTTTTATCATAGCAATCGTAACCCTAACTAAGGTAATACAGAAGAAAATGAATACTTACTCATGATTTCACTCAAATCCTGATTTGAAGGAGTTGCTAAGACACATTTGGCTCATAACAAATTTGAGAAATGAAGATTTATTTAGGGAATTAGTCAAGGGAATATGGTGTTAAACTTGATTATATAGACATCACCAGCTAAGGTCTTATAGGGCAAAAAAATTGTAACCTTTGGGACAAAGATTTGCTTGTTAACATTATTTTCACATTTGTTCTCTGATTGAATAGTGAATGGCAAAAAATAATCGAAGTCCCAGGTAATTAAATAAATTTCTAGTGAATCTTTTAAACAATGCTATTGAACGGGTATATGCATTAGTTATCATGTTTTATTACAACAAGCTTTAGACAATCTTTCTTAATAAGTGTTAGTATGATAATGAAAAGAAAGAACTGCCTTAGCTCAAATGTTGCTATTTTGACTGATGATATACTGCTGGACAGTTTGCAGTGGGTCTTAATTGTTTGAATATCCATCCTATGTGTGTGCTAGGTCTATGTGCCCATCATAGGAGAAATATGTCCTAGGAGGACATCTCTGCCTAACCCTTTAGTGACAACTAGGCAACTGAAGAACATTTGATAGCCAACGTCCAGGAAAAGCGAAGTAGACAGATTCTTGTTCTTTTGGCCAAGAAAATATGGACACCAATCAACATTTAGGGTTTTCATAGCCCTTAGTGAACTGAGGGCAGAGCTGGTCAATGCTAGACCTCTTTCTTAGGAGCAGAGATGGGACAACTAGAATCACCTTTCTGTCACACACACACACACACACACACACACACACACACACACACACACACACATGCACTCATACACATACATACATTCCACTGACTCTCTGATTTCAGGCATGGACCATGAAGTCTGGTCAGGAATGAATCAGTACCAGGCATGGTTCTCTTGGACCTTCCTATTTCTGAATTTGCCTGTTTGCATTTCAAACCGTTCAGTGATTTGTTTAAGAAATAGGCTGTAGGGACTGTTCTGTCAGTGTTTAGGAACACTCAGCAGCTCATCCAGCTGGGTTGAACTCCTTCCACTGTCTCATACACTTGCAGGGACAGAGTAGGGGCGAGTGCGGTAAGCTGGCCCTAGACTTTCAGTGGGGCAGTCTTCAGCTACATTGCAAAGCATTTGGGTAATGCTTTCCTTTGCCTTTGATCTTGTTAGGTGGCCCTCGCCTCAGGCCTCCTGTATTTTACTCCATTAAGGAGCCACATGTTCATGCCGAAGGATACAGGACTGACAGATTCTAATTGATCAACCATGCCAGAAATAATTTTTAAGGAGTATTTTAAATAAGAAAAGTTTGTGTTCATAATGAAAGGCTTAGAAATGAGGGAAATTTATTAAGAAGAAAATGAAGTCGCTGGAGATACCACTACCTAGAGATCACAAATATTATTTGCTGTGCTTGCTTTGATAGATACTTAAACATATTAGACATCTACTGTTTTCTAATTGTGGTTGAAGCCAGCTTCAGTGGAGACAGTTCATATATCAATTAGGGAATTGGAAAGATGTTGTTGGGAGCTGGGAATGTTGGTGAGTTCTCAGTACATGGATGGAAATTGTAGCCAGAGCCCATGAGCAAATTCCCCAGAAGCACTTCCGTCCAAGGAAACAATCCTCTAGCTGAATGCAGGTGAGGGATGTATCTTTTAAGAGAGAAGGTTTTTGGAGATATGCTACTGTGTGTGGGGAAAGCAGGTGGATATGAGGCTTGGGCTCTCCAGCTTGGAAGCGAATCTTATGCAGACATCCCTAACTGTGCATACTTCTGCTGTCTGTCCACTACCCAACCTGTGTCACTTTCCTTGCCTGTCCTAAAAATGTTCTGAGTTTGATGCTGGGAGATGGATGAGGTGATAAAGTGTATGCTTTACAAGCACAGGGATCTGCGCTTAATCCCTCTTAATATTCTCTCTTCTCCTCCTACACACACACACACACACACACACACACACACACACATACATGCACACACACATACATGTACACATACATACATGCACACAGACACATACAGACACACACAGACACACACACAGATGCATACATAGACACACATAGACACATACATGTACACATACACACATAGACACACACAGACACACACACAGACACACAGACACACACAGACACACACATATACAGTCACACACACACAGACACACATAGACACACATACAGACACACACAGACACACAAAGAGAGACACACACATACATACACAGACACACACACATATAGACACACACACAGACACATATACAGACACAGAGAGAGAGAGACACATATACACTTATGCACACAGACACATACACAGACATACACAGACATATACACAGACATACACACAGAAACACACACAGACACACACACAGAGACACACACATACAGACAGACACATACACACACACACACACACACACACACACACCCCAAAACAAAATAAAACAAGACCCCAAAACAAAACTACAAACCATTCTGACCCTGATCACATGTTGTCTATAAAGTCCAAGCGTAGCGATGGAATTGAAATTGGCCATTGTTACTGGAGTCAGGCAGGGACTCTAAGGCAGATGAGGAAGCTCAAGCTTCAGAATGGAGGAAGAGAAGGACTTCCAGTGTACTCCGACTAGAGGCAGGCTCACTGGGAGCCATACTCTGAACTGCTTGGTGAAGCTGCTAATTCAGCTCTCCCTCTTAGACCTAGGATATAGCTGTCAGTTTACCAGTCCTACGCATCCTGTTTTTGGTGCATTGTTACAGGATTCTTATTTGCCTCCCTGGCCAGTTCTCTTCTCTAGTAGGCAATGGTCCCAGAGTCTTACTTTCCGCATGTTTAGCTTTCTGGACACTGAAGACAATGAGTTGGTTTGTTTGGCTGTCTGTAGTCTGTACATTAGAATTCTAATTTGTATATGGGCTTGATATATGCATATTCAGTCTCTCATGCTGCATTTGAAGTTTAATAGTTTCCTTTGGTAGACATGGGTACCAATATGATCTTGAAGTGGCTGCTATTGTAGTCATTCCCATTTTGTCCAAAGATCAGTGGAGACATAAATCAGCAAGGATCACACAGCAAGACGAGTCTGGCTTCAAATCTTGGCAGTTACATTCTAAAAATCACTCCCTATACTGCCTCCCTCAGTTACTCAGAGACAGAGCCCACCCTGTCTTTGCCCACATGTTAGAAGATAAGAATTTAAAAATGGTACTGGTGGTGGACTGCCAAAGACCTGCATTGGGTCAAGAGTTATCATTTCAGCATGGAGGGGTAAGGGGCTCATGGGCCCTCACTAGGATCGATTGACAATAGATGATGGTTGGAGGAAATCTCTTTTCTTCAAGGCTGTTTTGCCCCTGGTAGGTTCATCATGTTCCAGTAGATAGCAACCCACCTATGTGTATATGGACAGCATAAAATTGACTCAGTAGATTGTCAACACAAAAAGACAACACGGAGTCGGGAGGGTATATATGAGTAGGTGGGGTAGATCTGGGAGGAGTTAGGGTTACAATTGCTGAGATGAAATGCCATGACCAAAGCAACTTAAAAGAGGAAAGAATTTTTGGCTTACACTTCCATATCACTGTTCATCATTGAAGGAAGTCAAGGCAGGAATTCAAACAGGGTTAAGGACCTGGAGGCAGGAGCTGATGCAGAAGCCATGGAGGGGTGCTGCTTATTGGCTTGCTTCCCACAGTTTGTTCAGTCTGCCTTCTTATAAAACCCACTACCTCCTACCCAGTGGTGGCCCCAACCACAATGGGCTAGGCCCTCCCTTATCAATCACTAATTAAGAAAATGCTCTATGGACTTGTCTACAGCCTGGTCATAGAGAGAGGCATTTTTTCAACTAAGAATCCCTCTTTTCCAGTAACTCAAGCTTCTGTCAAGTTGACATAAAACTAGGCAGCCCAGAGAAGAACAGGGAATGAGAATCAAAATGCACATATGAAATAAAAATATGCACATATGAAATTCTCAAAGAATTAGTAAAAAATGTTATATTAAAGAATGGGCCCTCTTTCTTCTACTGGGTTGCTTTGTCCAGTCTTGATTGTGCCTAGTCTTATTGTAACTTGTGATGCAGTGTCCAGTTGATATCCCTAGGAGACCTGCTCTTTTTTGAAGGGAGACCTAGGAGGAGTGGATGGGGGGCAGGGGAGGGGAAGGAGAGGGTGAGGCTGCAGGGGAGGGAGGGATGGAGGGACAGGAAACTGTAGTGTATGAGTGAAGATTAAAAAAAAAAGAGGGGTTGGGGATTTAGCTCAGTGGTAGAGCGCTTGCCTAGCAAGTGCAAGGCCCTGGGTTCTAGGCAAGTGCAAGGCCCTGGGTTCGGTCCCCAGCTCCGAAAAAAAGAAAAAAAGAGAGCCTTTTGTATTAGCCAAATTCACCCCCTACCCCTGTCGAATCTCTTCCTGAAGAAGTTGGTCCTTTTGGTCAGACTTAACCCACTTTTAAAAATTGTCTTGGAGGACCTTGAATCCTCTTGATTCTGTTCCTCTATCCCACTTCCCCTTTAAATTACCAAATGGGCAGAAAGATACAGAGAATAGAGTCCGGGAGAGGGCACATCCTTGGATACCTGCTCAAGAGTCCTGCTGCTCAGGCTTGGCTGGTAGCTGCCCTGCTTAGTGGGCTAAAGACCTTGAATTCTTACATCACCCCAGTGTCAATTTCCATTGCCTCTTCAGTATGCCCCAGTGATGCTAAAATACTGCCTAGTCTGTGAGCAGGGTGATTGCCATACAGACAGAAATCATTTCTGTGATTCTGGGGCAGATGGTAAGTGCTCTATGTAAATTAGAATTCAACTTCCTTCCAAGATTTCTTTCTTTTTTTCCCTATGGCTCTGGCAATATGGAATGGAGGAATTTGAATTGTTAAACGTTTGAGCTGGAAAAACCATGCCTAGTACCCCCTTTCAAACAGTGTCTTGGGAAAATTGAAGTTAAAGTTGATAAAAAAAATGGCCTTCTTTATTCCCTCCTGCCTCCCTGCATACTTGCCAGCCCACACTGTTCACCCAGATTGTGCAATGATCATGGGAGAAAAAGACTGAGTATCTTTTTTATTTCCTAATTCAGCCTAACAATGATTCATTGTGACTCCAGATAAACACACAATGCATTAAGAGTTTCAAGTCTTATTTTATTTTCCGTCTCTGGGTCACCGTACTTGGAATCAGTCCTTGGAATCGGTAGACACTGGATGAATAGACCATGGAGGAGCAGTGTGGGGATGCTTAGGCTTTTGTTGGTTGAAATAATAGCATATCAAGAGGCTTATCCTTCTTGGGTAGAAAGCACAATGGAATATTTTAATAGTCAATTTAACGAAAGAAAAGAGATTTACATCCCCAAACACAGTTCATTTTCTGTCTCTATGGTATCATCCCATAATCAGGGAAGCTAGGGAATTTGACTCAAAGGTGGCAGAACAGTGGCTTAGTGTTACTGAACAGGCTGGAATTCCTGAGTAGCCAGAGGGGATGGTCTCAGGCATCCTGCAGGATGGCCAGGATGAGAGTGCTTAGCAGAGAGAAGGGGAGGGGCGGGTCTTCCTGATGATTTAGAGAAAGAAGTAAAGTTGTTGGCTGAGGTTGGCTCAGCATTTGAGATCTGAAGATGGAGGAAAAAGCTTGGAGAAAACATTCAGCCGGAGAGAGCATGAAGGACTCACATTAGGATCTACTCTAAGTTGTGTACTTAATGGATAGATAGGCCTGGCTTATACTTTTCCTCAGTCACTTACAACTCTTGGTACAGATGCAGAAAAAAAGGAGTCTTGGTTTTAACTGTAAAGGTGTGGGTTAGTCAGGTGAATTGGACAACAAAGGCAAACACGGACCAGGGATCCACGCAATGACAGCCAGAGAGGACATGGTATTGGAAAAGATGAGGTATAAGGAAGAGGGGTAGGACCCAGGGATCATAATTCCCTGAGGGGTGGGACAATCACAGGAAGATAGTTGAAATTGAGATTTCAGAGGACCTACAGGGACTGCAAATGACAAGGTTTGGACTGAAGTCATGGGAATGAATGCCTGAAGAGGGATTGAGGCTAAGCTCACGGGAGATAAGACAGGGAATGGAATGAACAGGTTATTAAAAGAGTCACCAAAGCAATTCTTAAAGTCATTAATAAGACAAAAGTGGGTGAGCCAAGAACTGACTGGTCGAGGGGAAGGTCCAACCTTAGGATGCTGGTGAAGAGGATGGCAGACTGTACAACTGGATACCAGGAGACTCAAAGGTGTGGGAGGGGAAGGGGGGAAATGGTCTGGAACAGAGGGAGAAGGATACCAGGTCATCTCTCAAGCTGGAGAGGTGACTGATGGCTAGGAGAGAACACAGACTTCACTTGAAGGATTTTCTCAGGGGAGCATTGGGGTCTCTTCAAATGGCTCCTCTTTAATAGTCCAAACATATAGGGGATGATATCCAAGTCCATCAAAATGAGTAGTGAATGCACACATTACTAGAGAATGGCTCCTCTGAGGTGACTGTGAGGAAGAGGTGAAAGGTGGCCTACATTTTAACAAATGGGTAGAAGCCACCCATGGCATCAGGGAGGAAGGAAGGGGAGAATTATGAGCTATATAGCCACATGGCTGGATTTGGAGTACCGGAAATCAGCTGATAAAAACAGAAGAGGGAGGAATGGAGGTGGTGCTCTCATCCCGGAGCAACTTTCGGTGTCACCTTTGGAATTTGAAGTTTTCTTGGAGTGATTGAGTCACTGAACAAGCATAAGCAGAAGGTGACTTGGCTACGAAGACCGTGACTTGTGTTTACTCATTCATGGGCCCTTGACTGCAAGTCTGTGCTGGTTTGTATGGTGCCATGGATTAGGATGGTTCAAGTGGCTTCATTTCCGATTGCTTTGTTTTCAGCATTAGTCTCTTGGGAATTATATCTTTAAGAATATAGACCTGAATTCGACTTCCCATTGTTGCTTCACAGTTTATGGCCTGGTGATTAATGACTTGTGCTTCCTGACCTATCAGTAAAATAGGAGCAATAGTCCCTAGGTGAAGTTTCCTTTGGGGACTGCACAATCTTTAGTCATGTGCTTGGTGGGATGACTCACAGGGACACAGTACCTGTTCACTGTAGTCTCTCTGGTGTGTTCTATGTTAAATTATTTCACTTTAAAATGTTTTTTTTTTAAATGTATTTGGCTGTTTTGCCTGTATGTTAGTCTGTGTACCACACATGAGCAGTACCTAGGGAGGCTAGAAGAGTGTGTTGGATCCCTGATTGTGCGTCACTTTGTGGGTGCTGAGAATTGAACCCTGGTCATCTGGAAGAACAGCCAGTGCTCTTAGCCATAGAACACCATCCCCCCCACCCCCCACCCCCCCCCCAGACCATTTGCATTATTCCTTGTGGCTCGGATGTATATTGAAATCAACCGATCTTATTTATTACTGGGACAAGCTTTTGCTATGCTACTCAGCCAGTGTCCAGGTGAGATCATCCTGCCTCAGTCTTCTGAATGCTGGGTGACAGACCTACACTACTGTGTTTAATTGCTTGCTCTGTTTTGAGACTCACATCTACCGGGATTCTGGTGGACTAGATGAGGGGTATGGCCTGGGTGTTTCTACAAGATCCAAAGATGATTCTTATGTGCAATGAAAGTCAGGCAGGTACTAAGCTCAGGATGTTAGGAAGCAGCCAGCAGCATTGGCATCAGCTGGGATTCATTAAAATGCAAACCCTCCCTGATCTACTGAGTCAGAAGCTTTAGGGCCATCAGTGCTTGCTCTCAGGAACTTCCTGGTGGTTGTAGTTTGTATCAGCTTTAGAGCAACTGATGTAGGGTGAGGAGCTCAGAGCAGTTACCTTGGTTTTTGACATCTGTTCCTTCAGACCTGGTAGGTGTCTTACTCTTTTTAATTCCCCAGTAGAAGGGTACCAATTGAGCTCTATGCTTCAGTTGTCTTTTTGATTGAGCAGGCACATTCCTGTAGTCCCAACACTCAGGAGGCTGAGATCAAGGACAGTCTGAGCTATGAAGTAAGCTTTAGGGTTACCTGGATTAGATTTGAGACCCTGTTTAAAAAACAAATTCTATGGTGTATATGTACTCTACTTTTTGATCCATTTATTTGTTGGTAAACATCTAGGCTAGTTCCATTTCTTACCTATTTATTGTGTGTAGGACAGCAATAAAAACAGATGTGTAAGATTTTCTGTGGTGTGCTGACGTAAAGGTCATTGTGTTTATGTCCTGCAGAGCCATAGTTGGGTCATATGACCGTTCTGCCTTTAATTTTTGAGGAATTTTTATACCTGCATGTTTTTACAGTTTCAGAGGACTCTCTCTCTCTCTCTCTCTTTCCCCCACCCCTCCCTCTGCGCATGTGTGTATGTGTGTGTGTGTGTATACTTATTGTTTACTCCCTTTACAGATTTGAATGTTTTGTTGTTTTGCTCTTTTTGCTGTCTTATACTATAATATGTCACGGAGTGACTCTTATCTGATAACATCTATTTAATTCTAAATGCCTCTTGTGTTTGGATGTGAATTCTTTCTCTATATTTGAGTTTTTTTCCCCCTAATTTAGTGAATGATACATCCTCTTTGCCTATACTTTTAAGAAATCCTCAACACCTTTTGTCTTTTGGATCCTTTGCTTCTGTTTTTTGGTTATATCTCAGAATTCTTGGACATTGTAGTCATTTTCACTTGTTTCATTTTATTTATCAGTGTTAGAGTGTAGTATTTCCTCTGACATGTCCTCTATCTCTGGTACTTTTCCTTTTGTCTATTGATTGTAATTTGGTGTTTTTATTTGATTTAAGGGATTATTTATTTTAAATGATTTATTTTATTTATATGAGTACACTGTAGCTGACTTCAGGCACACACCAGAAGAGGGCATCTGGTCCCATTACAGATGGATGTGAGCCACCATGTGGTTGCTGGGAATTGAACTCAGGACCTCTGAGAAGAGTCAGAGCTCTTAACCGCTGAGGCATCTCTCCAGCCCAGGGATTAATTTTTATTTCCAACATTAAATTAAACTTGTTTCTCACCCAGGCTGACAATGCTCCTTCCAAGAGCTAAATGCCATCTAACAGAAGCCCCAACACCAGGCATGAGAAGCCCTCACTTTGAGTTGTTGGTAACCGTCATCCAGGAGATGCCTCAAACATTATTGAAGTTGTCCTTCTGGTTGCCCAGAAGTGGAAGGTAAGTCCTTACTGCTGAGGACATCGTGCATCATTTAGACCTCTGGGATGAAGCTGACTGGAAAGCCTCCTCCCTCAGAACTAGCTTTCATAGTACCAGAAGGAAGGAAATAACCAAATGTGTTGCCCAGCTATGATGCCTGTGAACAACAACAATGATGACCAGTGCACACAGTTGGCTTTGTAGTCTTTGGGCTGGGTAGGGTGTCTCACCCTTCTCTGACTCCCTAGGTTATATTCCCAAGGGTATTTAACGTTCCAGCTGGAAAGATTTCTCCCACACGTGTTGGGAGTGGTCGGAACAAACACAGACTGAGCTTTGTACAGGCAGAGTACTTGCTTTCCCACGCTAATGATCTCCTAAGAACTAATCACCCGACTGTGGGGATGCACTTTCAAACTCTTGGCACCTGCGTCAGTGAAGGGCCGACAGGCGTGTTCAGGGGTTAGCCCCCACACTGCCCTCAGGTTCAGCACTATTGAACTTCAATGCTGTTCATTAGTTGATGGCATTTACTCCTGGGCATCAGGGTGGGGGTCACCATTCCCTATGCATTGGTTGCCAGAGCAGAACCTCCTGTGCATCTCAGCTATGCTAACTCTTACCCTGGAGTTGTGAGGGATTAAATTCAGGCTCCCTGAATCATGGTCATTAATAGTCTCAGCCCCCTCTCCCAGCTATTTCAGTTTTAAATAGCAGGCTCCCATGAAAGATGGCACCTGGCCATTGCCTTCTGAGTCATAGAGTGACAAAATTGAAATTATCTCCACCTGCTTATATGTCCATCGAAGATATAGGGTCTCACCAAAACCCATGACTTGATTTAAGGCTTTCGAGGGCTGTTATTTGTCTTGAGGACTCTGTCTGTCTCTCTTTTTTGTGATTTCTTTTTTTTAAATTAGATATTTTATTTATTTACATTTCAAGTGTTATCTCCTTTCCTGGTTTCCCCTCTGGAAACTCCCTATCCCATTCTCCTGCCCCCTGCTTCTATGAGGGTGCTTCCCCAGCCACCCACCTATTCCCTCCCGCCTCCCTGGCCTGGCATTCACCTACACTGGGGCATAGAGCCTTTATAGAACCAAGGGCCTCTCCTCCCATTGATGCCCAACAAGGCCATCTTCTGTTACATATGCAGCTGGAGTCATGGGTCTTCTCCATGTGTACTCTTTGGTTGGTGGTTTAGTCCCTGGAAGCTATGGGGTGTCTGGTTGGTTGATACTGCTGCTCTTCATATGGGGTTGCAAATCCATTCAGCTCCTTCAGTCCTTTCTCTAACTCTCCCACTGAGGACCCCGTTCTCAGTCAAATAGTTGGTTGAGAGCATCTGCCTCTGTATAGCTGTCTCCTGAGAGGCTCTGCCAGAACCTGACAAATACAGGGGACTCTGTCTCTTTACAGGGTTGCTTGACTTTCCTGTTGATGAGGCCTCTTCTTTAACCCCCCCCACCAGGAACTGTGTAGCTGGAGTTGCCTTTGATTTGAGTTCTTTCTTTCTGGTGCATCTTGACACCTTTAGGCTGTTCCCTGTCTTGGTGAATTTCTCAAGTCTGCCCTTCCCTCTTTGGTTATTTTGGGTCTTTTTTTTTTTTTTTTTTTCGGAGCTGGGGACCGAACCCAGGGCCTTGCGCTTCCTAGGTAAGCGCTCTACCACTGAGCTAAATCCCCAGCCCTGGTCTTTTTTTTTTTTTTTTTCCGCCCTTCCCTCTTTGAAGTTGTGATTTCTTTTTCATACTGATTACACTCCTTCGTTGGGTCACACAGGTGCTAGCTCATGCAGAATTGGGCAAATGGTATTTGTTACTGACAATTATTAAGCTTCATTTCCTGCTCTGGCAATATTGATTTTTATCTGAGGCAATATGAGCAAACGAGTGTCCAATTCTGGGAACTTAAAGGAGGTGTTGGGGTATTGTCTTTCCACAGTATGTGTCTTTTTACATTACAGGTGTAGTTCCTGTAATGTCGGCCCACTTCTAGGCAGTCCAGAACACACCTGCTCTTCTGTCCCCAGAAACAGTCATTGCTAGGACTGGAGAGATGAATCAGTGACTAAGAGCACTTGTCACTGTATCTCCAAGGGATCTGATATCCTCTTCTGGCCTCTAAGGGCTCACATTCTCTCTCTCTCTCTCTCTCTCTCTCTCTCTCTCTCTCTCTCTCACACACACACACACACACACATACACACACACACACACACACACACACACACACACACATCAAATAAATAAAGCACTCAGTGCCACACTGTACCCATGATTTCCCATGGTTCTGGCCAATGCTGATGCTGAAATCTCAGCATTTAGATCCCTTGTAGTAGATCTAAATCTTCATGGAATATAAGTTCTTGGAGAAGCCCAAGACCATTTTAATTGAATTACCTCATCCAGTGTCAGGCTTCAGGAGTAGCCTATTCGGAATCTTAGATCCGAATGAATTGCTTTAGAAAAAAAAAATCAAGCAGCGTGAATTGTGGTTTAATCCTCAGGGGATATATAAGTGGAATTTCTTTCCAATTCCTCTTTATTTTCCTGTATTAGTTGGTAAACATTACTTTTATAGAATCTGTCTTTCCTCACCTAATGCTTTCTAGTTGATTTAAGAAGAAATAAAAGTTTAACGAGACCTTTAAACTTTTATTGCTTGATTTTAAGTTTTACTTTCTTGGATTTTAGGTCAGAAGGGATGATAAACATCATCTCATTTAACCCTTCATGAGCTTCATCTGGTATAGGCCAAAGTCCAGAGAAGGAGAATTCCTGCCTAAGGCTCTTATAACTTCATTGTCATAGATCTTAGCATGAAAAGACATCACATATCTGGACAGGAATTGAGAACAACACAGATATGTGTCATGGAAAGATTCAGGCAGATCAGGGGAGTGGTAAGGGTAGAGTTCTGTGTTCCAACTAGAGTAGTGTTAAGAGAAGTGATGTGTCCTCCAATTAGGGTAGTGTTAAGGGAAGTGCTATGTCCTCCAATTAGGGTAGCGTTAAGGGAAGTGCTATGTCCTCCAATTAGGGTAGTGTTAAGGGAAGTGCTATGTACTCCTACCAGGGTAGTGTTAAGGGAAGTGCTATGTACTCCTACCAGGGTAGTGTTAAGGGAAGTGCTATGTACTCCTACCAGGGTAGTGTTAAGGGAAGTGCTATGTACTCCAATTAGGGTATATCTGAAGAAGGAAAGGATGAAGTCCAGTGAGAGCCAAAGGGAAGATTTGGATCCCAGGAAGAGATTTTCCACAGTTCTGACAACTTGTCAAATCACCTTACAGAAGAAACTAGAATTATAACAGGTCAATGATAGGCAGAGCCATACCTTAACCAGTACTGCAAAGCTTTGAATACCTCTCTCCCTGTATTTAAAGGTAAATCTTTCATCGGTATGGGAAAGATGGGCTTTGGAAGGGTCCTCCGGTCTCCTCTCCTCTTTTGTACCTCTTCTGAATGAGGTTACATGGAATACTAATACTAGTATGATTTGCAGTATGGATTACATGCTAGTGGTTATGGGTAAACTTCTGCCCTTGTAGGGAGAAATTCTACAGGATGTGCATTCAGGGGAACACCTGAGTGTTTTGAAAATTAGAAGGTGAAGGGTCAATAGATCAGGTCCTGTCAACAGTATTCTCTGAATCTTGATAAGATCTTAAACAGAATGAACTTAAATGGTTAAAAATGTGGGAGTTCAATGACACCAACAGTAACTCTGGGAATATTAGTATCTGTTATTTCAGTGGATTCTCAAACTGTGTATGAACACTTATAAGTATGACACAATAGATGTTAAATGCATTGGTAGTTAGTCAGGAATCATCCCACTTGAATGAGCAACAGGCTCAGGCTTTATGAGTATCAAGTTAGCTTAATTTCATCAAAGTCTCGTTCCTTATTGTTCTGTAGTTTGGTTGGGTGAGTCCTCTGCTGCTTTTGTCTGGGCTCACTCACATAAATGCCGGAGAGCTGTTGAATTGGAGAGGGCAGACAGCCTCCTGTCTGTACTTGGCAGCTGATACTAAGTGTGGACTGT
Source organism: Rattus norvegicus (assembly GCF_021556685.1). Classification (NCBI taxonomy): domain Eukaryota; kingdom Metazoa; phylum Chordata; class Mammalia; order Rodentia; family Muridae; genus Rattus; species Rattus norvegicus. The sequence goes on along the minus strand of NC_141543.1, from coordinate 33,786,472 downwards.
GAGCTTCCTTGCGTCTGGATCATGTGGCTTCCTGTTTTCCAGCAGGTTGGTATCATTCTCAGAAAAGCATTCCCAGACACTGGATACAGAGGTGCAGGCTCTGGAACTTGAGTGACAACATTAATTTACTCCTCACTTTCACAAGTCACAGCCAGTTATAAGACTATCTCAGATTAGAAGATTGGGGGTGGGGGGTGGTCAGTGGAAGGAATTTCCTCCATAGCAGAGTCTACAAAGAATTTGTAGGCACACTATTCTACTGAACTATCCATGAGTAAATCTCTATTAGCCTTTGGTTGTGAACCATAGCTTTACTGCACATTTACATTTGCTCCCAAGAGACCAGCATCTGGGAGAGGCTTTGGGCACCCCGTATATTTGTTGAATCCTGAGCCTCTGTGGTTTGGAGGTAGCATTGTCTATGCTCTGCATATAAAAATCATTGTAAAAACCGAGATACTAGCTGCATGTCTTTTTATTCTTAGAGAGCCAGTGTGCCCACCTGTAGCTTAATTTTAGAGATCTGTTTAGATTTCACTCCCTGAATTGTTTACAGAAATCCAGGTCTAGGACTATGCCCTTTAAAAAATGATGGGTTTTTCTATAAAGGTCATGTGGCTCTCAAGCATTTGGCTGAGCCTTAGGAAGATAAAACAAAGGTGACTGAAGGCCAAAGGATTAAATTCCCAGTCAACAAGAGGGCTTTTGAAACCTGAGAAAGAAGCCTAGAATAGTCCATGGAACAGAACACCTTTGTGAGAATCTCCCCCAAACCCCCAAACTGTACTGTTTTCCTAAACAAGAGAAAAAAGTGATTCAGAGAACATTTAATTGAGTTTCTGTCTTCATGATGGTGACCTTTAGAACTTCCCATTTACCGTAAAATGAACGTAATGACAGTTAAAAAAAAAAAAAGGTTGATTAAGGCAGAAAGTGCAAAATAGTCTTCAGTGCCTGCTTATTAAAGAGGGGAGTCCTTGTTCAGCCACTGGACTAAATGAGACCATCTGGCATTCTCTGCAAGGAAAGGATTATGACCATGGTGGGAAAGACTCTGGAGTAGAACCCAGATGAGAGCTAGGTGAAGGAGAATAGCTGCGCTACACAAGAGGGCATCTTTGGGACAAACAAATTGTGGCTAGCCATGAGGGATATTTATAAAGTGAAGTGTTAATTTTCTTTTGAGTGGCATCTGGTGACATCCTCTTACTGGATTATAACATGGGGAGAAGGAGCAAGTAGAGCTAACCACTGAGTTTAGCATAGGGCCTCATTCACAGGACCTCATCTAATGCTAAGACCTCCCAAGACCATGACTCCAGATAAATTCAAGATGTAAATTTGGGTGTCGAGATTCTAACATAAGAACTTTGGGGGCACATTCAGTCCATGGTGAGGTAGGCAAACACAGATGTAGTTTGGCAACCCATGATCCTGCTTGAATTGAACTATACACAAAATCTATTCCAAACCGCACAATCTGGAGTACTACCTACACCTAGTCCCACACTCTTTTCTAAAAATAGCCATCCATCACTCAATGTTTGGCTCCTCAGTAATCTGTAGTGACTCTTCCTTTGTGGCCATGGGAAGGAGTAATTGTCTTGGGCAATTTCATGTTCTTATAATATAGTATCTTACAATAATAGTATCTAAAACTCACAATGAATAGAAATGTATTTGCCTCACAGTTCTGGTGGTTGAAAAAAATCCAAGATTCAGGAACTACCTCAATAAGTGTTAACTGTGGTAACAGAAAGTGAGTGGGCCAAAAAGTCCATGTTGAGTGAGATTGAGCAAGTGGGGAAGGACGGTCAAAAGGAAAGAGAGAAATAGAACCAGAGAGGCTGACCTCCTGACTCAATTCTGGAGTCAGAGCCTGCATGATTTCATCACTGTCTAAAAGTCCCACCTCCCAAGAACTGAGGTTAAATTTCCAACCTGTGAACTTTAGGAGAGGGTCAGACCAGGGCAGCCTCTAAGCAGGTAGATATAGATCACGCTGTGGTATTTAATACACATCTACGTTGTATATGGATCAAACCATGATCGTTAATGTTTCCTTCTCATATCATGTTTCAAGGCTCCTTCCTTCTAGCTATTTGTCAGATATATGAGAGATTACTGTGAACTGCTGTCATTCCACTGTGCTATTGAACACGGAAACATTCCTATTCCACTCTGTCTGATACTTCCTCTGCCTACTTTCTAAGGCCTCCCAAAATATAATTTTAAAAAATAGTTGAGCAATATTCCATTGTTTGTTGGGACTGTATTCTCACTGACCCATGGATTGATATCTAGGTCAGTTGCATATCTATTGTGACTAGTTGGGTAACTTTTTGACATGCTGACATCACTTTCTTTATGTGTGTACAGAAATAGGGTTGAGTCAGATGGCAGATCTAATTTTAGTGTGTTGAGGAAACGCTGCATGGTCCTTCTCAATGGTTGGATGATTTTACATTTTACCAACATTGTAGAAGAAACACCTTTTCTGTAATTCTTTCCAGCAGCTGTCATCTTTTGTATTTTTAAAAATTATATTTTATTTTCAGTCATGCCTATGCAGGTATTTCTGACTATGGGTTTGTGTACATGGATGGTGCATACAGAGGCAAGAGGGTATTAGCTTCCTTAGAGCTGGAGTTACAGGTAGTTGTGAGCAGCCCAACATGGGTGCTGGGAACAGGACTTGAGCCCTCTGTAAAAGCGATACACGCTCCTAACCACTGAGTCCTCTCTCTAGCTCCGTCGTTTTCTCTTTTTACAGTAGCCATATGAACTGACTGGTTTTATGTGTCAACTTGACATAAGCTGGTGTTATCACAGAGAAAGGAGTCTCCCTTGAGGAAATGCCTCCATGAGACCCAGCTGTAAGGCATTTTCTCAATTTGTGATCAAGAGGGGAGGGCCCAGCCCATTGTGAGTGGTACCATCCCTGGGCTGATGGTCTTGGGTTCTATAAGAAAGCAAGCCCAGGGGGTTGGGGATTTAGCTCAGTGGTAGAGCGCTTGCCTAGCAAGGCCCTGGGTTCGGTCCCCAGCTCCGAAAAAAAGAAAAAAAAAAAAAAGAAGAAGAAAGCAAGCCCAGGGGAGCAAGCCAGTAAGTAACATCCCTCCATGGCCTCTGCATCAGCTCCTGCTTCCTGACCTGCTTGAGTTCCTGACTTCCTTTGGTGATGAACAGCAGTGTGGAAGTGTAAGCTGAATAAACCCTTTCCTTCCCAACTTGCTTCTTGGCTTTGATGTTTTGTGCAGGAACACAAACACTGACTAAGACAACCATGCTAACTGGGATAAGATAGTATCTTACTGTGGCTTTTATTTGCACCTTACTGACGACTAATGCTACTAAGCATTTGTCCCGAAATTTGTTGTCTACTTCCTTTGTATAATTCGCCCATTTTAAATCAGGATATTTTTCTTGAGTTTTAAGTGTTTGTACTTGTTGCCGTAAGATTAAATAAGCGGCTGAACTGGTTCCCGCGCGTTCTTTGCTCACATCCCCTGTAGCCTGGTAAGATCAAAGCTCTAGAAACTTGTAGTTTAGTAATTAGATTTATATGTTAAATACTCAACCCACAATACATCCACAGAATAAATTCATTGCCAATTAATAAAATAGAAACCGCCTACCTAGGACAAGATAAAATTGCCCCAGACCACTTGGATTGGAATCATCTTCCTCTATCATCTCCATCTTGAATCCCCTCCTCCCTTGCCTTTACCCCGCCTACCCTTCCTTCTCATCCAATGATAGGCTATGCCTTATCCTGCACCCGCCTTGCTGCTTAATGACATCATCCTACGTATGACTCCAGGTATTATTGGCTCAGTAGCTCACAGTTTTCTTATTCTGTAGGTTCACTCTTTATTCTGACTCCTGCGCAGTGGAGAAGGACCTTGATTTCACTTAATCTCATCGACAAATGATTTTCTGTTTTTGATTCCTGTGCTTTTGGGGTCTTGTTCAAAAAGTTCTCACCTATACTGGTGTTTTAAAGTATTTGCCCTTTGTTCTTCTCTAGTAGTTTCAGCTTTTTACTTAGATTTGATCCATTCTGAGTTGTTTTTTTTTTTTAAGTTCAGAGTGATAAGGATCAAGTTTTAATCTTCTTATATACATATACAAGCTTTACAATACCATTAGTAAAAAGTATTTCAGTTAATTGTAAATATATGAAGTTACATCTGATCAATCTATTGTGCTTCATTAATCTATGTGCCTGTGTTTGTGCCCAGAGCATGCTATTTGGAGCACTGTAACTTTGAGATATATATTTTTTTTCTAAAGACTTATTGCACCGAATCTTATGACAAAGGACACTGGACATTAAGAAAGAGGTCCACCCCAGTCTTTGGAATCCAGTGCAGTTACTCTTCTTCTTGTGTGTACTCTGCTAGCATTATTGAGATATTTTTGACATTAGGCTGGGTAATGTCTCCAGCTTTGTACGTTTTCCTTTGTGTCTCCATATAACTTTAGGATGGATTTTTCTAGCTTTGTAAAGAATGTCTTTGGTATTGTGATGGGGATTTCACCAAATCTATGTTACTTTGTATACTGTGTACATTTAAAAAATATTAATTCTCCCAGTCCGTGAATGTGGGATGTCTTTTTTTCATTTTCTTGGCATTCTCTCCAAATTCTTTAATCAGAGTTTGAAGCACCATATATTTGTATTCTGTGTAATTATAGGTATTAGTATTCATTGTGCCTTTGGGAGTTCAACTATAGACTATTGTATACATGCACACACATACACATAGGTGAAGCAACTCCATTTATCGTGGTCTTTCTTGGTTAGTGATTTTCATATCCTTAAGAGAAATACTTTGCTGAGGGTGGCATGAAAGCCTAAGTAATGAAAACAGATGGCTGCTTGAGGTCCTAAGGGTCCTAAGGGAGTCATTTACCATCCTCTCACCACTGTTTCAAATACCAGAGGTAAATTAGGATAGAAGGAAGAAGGGAAGATTTATTTTGGCTCATGAGCTCTGAGGTTTCAGTTCACATTTGGAAGATCCCATTGCTCATGCTTTGAATCAGCAGCTTGTCCTGATGGATGTATTGGAGCAAAACCGCTCACTCTGGTAGCTGTGAAACAAAAGGGAGAGAAGAGGAGGTCCTGGTCCCCCATTTCCCTTCACAGATATTTCCCCAGTGATCAATGTATTTAAAGTATTAACAGATATATTTTGGGCATAAGTGTGAAATTTTCAAATTGCTAGCCTCATTCCTTAAAGCCACCAGTTCTGTTTCTTTCCTGTTGTTTCTTGCTTAAAAGTAGAGTGCTAAATTGATGTTTTTTGCAAGAATATAATAGACAAATAAGAATTATGTTCAATGGGTGTGTATTATCTTATTTTCTCACTGCTGTGATTAATACCTAGCAAAAAGTGACTCACAGAAGGAAGGATGATTTTGGCTTGAGGTTTGAGAGGGTAGTGTCATCTTGGCAGGGATGGCATGACAGAGTTCATGGCTGTGGGCAGATGTAGCTAGGGCTCTTCATATCTCTGCAGAACAGGAAGGAGTGGGTGAGGGATGCTTATTGTCTTCTGGCTTTCTTCTCTGCCCTTTTATTCAGCCCAAGTTCACCAACCCTTGGTATGATACCACCCATGCTCAGGGTGAGTCTTCTGCCTCAGTCAGTTCCCTCTGGAAAGGAGCTCATAGCTACAACCAAAGGTGTGTCTACTGGGTGATTCTAAATCCCGTCAAGTTGATAATGAAGAGGAGCTCAGTGGACAATGTTTTGATGTACATTTGGATGGTGATAATAGTTACCCCAGTCAGGGTAATGAGCTTATCCATCATCTCTCATAGTTAGATTTGTTGTACTGAGAACCCAAGCAATTCTGAACACAAAACAAAACAATCAAAAAACCCAAAAACCAAAACCCCACAATCCTTTATTGTAATGTGACCGTCACTTGAAACTGAGACTTGCCATAACACATATTAAAAGGATGAACTTTTGTCTGAAAATAATATTACACATAAACTACTCGAGGGGAGTAAGTAGGAAAGTGGGTTTCTTACCGTGAAACTTGTCTTTGGCAAGAAAAAGTCCGAGATCATATAGTCGAAGTTGTCTGGAATACTTAAATTGGTGATTTCTATTTTCAATGTATTTCCTTTATCAATCGTGGTCTAGTTAGAGAAACAATGGGAGATATTTAATGCAAGAAATCAGTAACTGTATGAGCTATCTGTATAGTATAACAAAAGATCCTAAGACTAGTAGTTTAATATAGCAATTTTTTATTATGACTTACGAGTTCTCCAGTTAGTAGGTTGTTGTCTCCTGGTCTGGACTAAACTCCTTCATATGTCTGTGCTGGATGCCAGGTCAGCGAGATGGCTTTGATCGTGAGGCCTGGGTGATTATGTACAATTTGGTTTTTCTAATGATGTTTCTCATCTTCCAGTAGGTAAGCCTGGGCTTATTAATATGTCAGGAAGGTTATTGGGTTTCCAAAGCAAGAGCAGAAGCATGAAGTCTATTTAGATCTAGAATCAGAACTAATATAACATTGTGTTTACTATGACTTATGAGCTGAAAAAAGGAGTAAGACTTTTTACTGTGCTCTAGTGGTAGAGAAACAGCTCCATCTTTAATAGTATATTTCAGAAGTCTTAGGAAGGGACATGTTAATTGTGACTACTGGTATAGTAGCCCCTGATCCACTACTTTATCTTTTAATGCTTTCAGCAACCTATGATCAAATGTGGTCTAGAAATATGAGACGGAAAACTCAGTAAAAGTAAAAATGTACTTTAGAAAAAAACTAGAAGGCTTTTTAAAAGTTACAGCCTTCTGAGTACCACGATGCAATCTTGCACCGTCTCACCCTGTCACCATCTCTGTTGATTAGGCTGACCATCATGGCCTAGCTATGTTTGGGTTCAGTAACCCTGGTTTTACTTTCGCAGCCTTAAAGCACAAGAGCATTGATGCTTGCAGTTCAGCCAGGCTCAGAAAAAGCCGTAGCATGTTTCTTCTATGCGAAAGAGTAATTTTTAGTAAGGGAAGAAAAAAAAAATCCAATGAGGGTATTGCTAGAGTTAAATGTGCACTATCTTGGAAGCATGAACAAAAGTATTTATGTCTTTTAACAATATCAGAATTTGGGCTGGAGAGATGGCTCAGTGGTTAAGAGTACTGACTGCTCTTCCAGAGGTCCTGAATTCAAATCCCAGCAACCACATGGTGGCTGACAGCCATCTGTAATGGGGTCCGATGCCCTCTTCTGGTGTGTCTGAAGACAGCTACAGTGTACTCATATACAAAATAAATAAATAAATCTTAAAAAAATATCAGAATTTATTGGTTATCAAAGTCACAAGGTATAGTGGTTTTATTGAAAGCAGCCTGTGAAGTAGTCCCAATCCTTGGAAAATTGGCTCAGGCAAACACAGACCAATCCCAACTGTTCCAATCCCAACTGTTGATATCAACTATAAGACACAGTAGACACCATACCATGAATGTGTCATCTATTTAGATATGCATTTATATAGGTTACAGGATGGCAGCAAGGGATAAAGAGGTCTCAACAGAGTAAAGGAGTTCCATAGTGGGTCAATTTAGAGGCAGAAGTAGGGAGTTAGGGATCCAGAGACAGTTCTTGTGGGAATAAGATAATGAATGCTGTTGGAGGTTTTCCAGAAGTACCCGTGACAGATCACTTGGAATAGTGTGTAATGATAACGGGGACCAAGTAGAACCAAAGCTTCTAGGACAAGAGTTTTCTACCCATCATTCATTGGATCACACACTGGCTGGTTAGATGACAGGTTGGTGTCATTATCATACTTGTGGTGATTTGAATAGGTTTGGCCTCCTCAAATTCATGTGTGTGAATGCTTGGCCATTGGGAGTGGCACTATTAGGAGGAATAGCCTTATTGGAGGAACTGTGTCACCATGTAGGTTGGCTTTGAGGTTTCCAATGCTCTGGCTCTGCTCAGTGCAGAACATGGTCTCCTCCTGACCTCTGCAGAGGACAGTCTTCTCCTGGCTGCCTTCAGATCAAGATGTAGAACTCTCAGTTCCTTCTCCAGCACCAAGTCTGCCCACAAACTATCATGCTTCCCACCATGATGATAATGGACCTAATCTTGGAAACTGTAAGCCAGCCCCAATTAAATGTTTTCCTTTATATGAGCTGCCTTGGCAATGGTGTGTTTTTACAACAATAAAACCCTAGCTAAGACGATAATGTTAGATGTCCTCCTTTGTAATGGGATTCAGGTGAAGATGTTATATCCTTCCTCAGTCTGCTGTGCTTGATAAGTTCATGGTCTTTCTAATAATTTATTTTAATAAATTATAGGGAGATGCCCTTCTTACATTTAGAGATAGTTATCCTTTTTCAGTCTTCTGGTGGTGCTGGAAGACAGTGTAAGTGTCCTTAAAGGTATAGAGTCACCCTGCCTCTGCATGTGCACTCAAAATGGAGTCAAATGCTTTTGTGAGATGCAAGTTTTCAGGGTAAGGAATAGCCAGAGTCACCATTTTAGGGCAACATCTAAGATTTATAGTAAGACCTATCTTACGGTGAAATGTGATTAAGAAAAGAAATGTGTGTTAGTTTTGCTGTGCATTGGAAGCTGTACAAGTTACAGTCATAGTGAGGGATGAATCCTTCACTGAGTTGGAAAAGCCATCCAGTATGTGACCATTGACAGAAAATATGTTCCAACTTTGTTAGGAATGGCCACCATAGACTCATGTGTTTAAGTGCTTGACCTCTGCACATAAACACACACATGCACACACATGTATCTGTTAGGCATACCTGTACCCAGACTCTTAGATACATACATTGGTTGAAAGATATAAGAGAAATATAAAACCAGAAAACTTTCTGCTAGTAAAGAAGTTGTTGCCTAACTTTCAACAGAACTAAAGTTGATGAAGGAGAAGGCATATCATTCAAAGTAAGGGCTAGAGGGGCTAGAGACATAGATAGCTCAGTGGTTACGAGCACTGGCTGTTTTCCAGAGGATCTGGGTTTGGTTCACTAGGGTCACTCTAATTCCAGTCCCAGAGCCTCAGATGCCCTTTTCTGCCTGGTTAATCTTTTTTTCTTTTGTCTTTGTTTTTGAGACAGGCTTTCTCTGTGTAGCCCTGGCTAACCTGGAACTCCCTGTGAACTCAGAAATCTTCCTGCCTCTGCCTCCTGAGTGTTAAAGGCATATGCCACCACTGCCTGGTAATCACTGGTTAATCTTAGGCTGTGTCTAATGTATGGGTTAACCTTTGCTATAGTTATGCACACATGAAGACATGCAGTATGTATGATGGCTGACATGCTTGCTGTTTCAGGTATCCTTTGGGGTCTTGGCCTCCCTCATGGGTAAGAGAGGACTATCTTCTATCCTAGTGATAAAAGTATTAGAGCTGGAGGAATAGAAGAAAGAACTGTGCTTCAGGACAGGTAAGAAAGAAAGAAAGAAAGGTCTAATTAACAAAGATTCAGCTGCTGATCAGAAGGCCATGTATTTAGTACTTTGGAGAACAAAGTCTCAGTTGCTACTGGACTGCTGAAGGGACTGCAGATCTATGGACATAGGATGACTTTCTTTTTCATCCTTGTGATGATTTACATAAGCAGAATGGGACTGAAAGCCTCAGCCTGAGAATTAGGGAAACCCAACCCAGAGGCTTCCAGATGTAGTAAATAGAGCAGGTGCTAAAGTGAGAAAATGAACCTCTGTTGGGTGCTGTGACTCTGGGGAGTGGTGAAATGCAAATCCCCTTTCAAAGGCAAATGTTGGCTGAGTCAACTCAATTGCTAAATCCCCAGGGAGTTCCCTTGGGTCCTTTAGCCAGTGTCTTGGCAAGAGAAGAGAGTCATGGGCTAGATACATACATAGTCTGAATGGGCAAGAAAACCATATTCTACTCAATGACCAGTTTTTTTTTTTTAAGAAGTCTTTATGTAAAGTTGATAGGCACAAAGGGATTCATGTTACTTCTCTTGTTTGGTGAATAATCTTAGCTATCATCACTGAGAGTACCTGGGTGTCTGTGTGTAGTGTATAGAGAGATAGGCAATACTAAGTAGAAATGGCTAAGCAAACACCAGTCAACAGCCGGAGGAGAGTCATCAGATTCTTATGTAACGAGAAGTACAGATATTAGAGAAATGTAGTGCTCTCTATTACTGACCATCAGAAGAAGGGGAGGTGGTGGGGAGCAGGAGGCAAGATATGTAGCCAAGGATGAGGTCAGAAAGGGTTTATAAAAATTCTGCTCTGAACGTCTCAGAATCTTAATTATTGATCCTGAAGCCATGTAAGGAGGTTGCGGGCTGATCTGGCAGACTCGTGTGTTTTAAATATGCACTGCTTTCCTATAAGAACTATCATACACTGGCAAGTTATCCTGGGAATTAATCAATTATTGCCTGAAAGAGGCTGGCAAATGTAAAACAAAAAGAAACAGGAAAAAACCCAAACACCATAGTTATGTCACCTCAACTCTTTGAGGCACATTAGCACATATAGAGAAAGTGAGCCTCAGAGGCTGGAAGTGGCCTGGTGTGAGGCTGGATGGCTAAAGGCAAAGTCAGGATAAAAATTCAAAACACATGATTTTTAACTCAGTGGGTTTATAATCTGACCCCCCAAACTCAGACAAAGTTTGTGGCTTATATTTTGACAGAGGCTTAGTCTTTATTGAGACCATGAGAATCACCCATGCATTCTTTCCCAAATGGGCACACCTAGATGTAATCCAGAACTTGAGAGGCAGGACCTGGGGGGCAAGGGTACAAACACTTGGGGGGTGCTTATGCCAAAACAAAACCAAAGCACCAGAACAAGACAGTTTTGCTGTGTCAGACTGATGCTGGATTCCTGAAGAGCCAGCAATTCTGCTGGTTTTAGCATCTTCCGGGTGTTCCACTTGTCTCTGATTCCCCTCTACATCACGGTGAGTGCTTGAGGGGTTCAAGTGAAAGACCTTGCAGGAGAGATTTCTACAGGCATGTGCTTTGACCAAGGATAAGTGTTAAACTCATGACAAAGGGGTTGGCTTTCACTAGGCTGAGTTAGGCATTCAGCTAATATTTGTATGTTGTATAAATGAAATATGATTTATGCACGTTAAGTGTGAAAGCTTTATATATAACATATCTGGGATCACTAAGATTTCTCTTCTAGAAGGTAGGAATATGGAGTGTAGCTGTGATTCACTCAGGAGCACTCCACCAGGCCTAATGTGTGCTGATAAATATAGCCCTCCTAGTGTTCAGAACCAATTTCACACCTCATCCGTTATCACGCACAGAATGTGTAAGAAAGTCCCTGATCATGGTAATACATCAGCTTTCAAAGATCAAAATTGCCTGAAGACCAGAAAAAAGAACACCGTTATAGTCCATTGTGCTTAATCAGCTACCCAGACATTGATGGATTTCTGAAGATACTTATACTTAAATCCTGACATCTACAGTGTCTCAAGGAGAGCCTGCAGTGTACAGCCATCATAGAAACAGTTTCACAAAACCATTTCTCATCAGAATCACAGTCTCTCTTTATAGAAATATTTTAAGAAAAGTCAGACAAAGACTGGGGATAAAATCCTACATAGAATAATCAAAGCAACTAGGTTACCAAAATCCTCACTGTGTCCATGGCAGGCATCACTAACAGAACAATCTATGTTCTTGCTTGGCCTGGATGAAGCTTTATTGCTTCTTAATCTAAAGCTCTAAGTCATCACTGCTGGCTCATGTGAGCTGGCATGTTGAAGGGGAAGTCAATGACCACTGCTGATCTACAATTCGTGATTATGACTTCTCTGGAAAGGCAATATAAACAGGTAATAAAACAAAGAAATGGCAGATGAAGTACTCTGGATTGAGAAAGGATATTGAAGTAGGTTATCTGGACAGATATTGCTTCTGTCCAGAAAAAAAAAAAAACTATTCAAAGACATGGCTTAAGCGTGTCCTCATGGTGGTGTTTCACTAACTGAACTTTTGGGGCCATGTGTATCAGAACTACCAAGGTTTTTATTTTTTTATTTTTTGGTTCTTTTTTTTTTTTTCCGGAGCTGGGGACCGAACCCAGGGCCTTGCACTTCTTAGGCAAGCGCTCTACCACTGAGCTAAATCCCCAACCCCCCACCAAGGTATTTGCACTCATAGTCCCTGTTTATCTCAGTTACATTGATGTTGGATCCACTGCCCCAGGGAGACCTGGATTCTAGTCCCAGCTCTGCCACATGCTTGTGGCATGAACTTGGTGTCTTGGTTACTTTTTTTTTATTGCTGCAACATCATGACCAAGGCAAGTTAAAAGAAAGCATTTAATTGGGAGCTTTACTTAGAGTTTCAGATGAATCCGTGATCATCATGACAGGAACCATGGTGGCCGACTTACTTAGAGTTTCAGATGAATCTGTGATCACCATGACGGGAACCATGGTGAGCATGCAGGTAGACCTGGAGCTGGAGAACTCTCTAAGAGCTTACATACTGACCTGCAAACTGGAGGGGGGGAGGCGCTTTTGAAAACTTAAAGCTAAAAAAGACTGTATTCCCTTCAACAATACTGCATCTTCAATCCTCCCTAAACAGTCCGTCAACTGGTAACCAAATACTTAAATTTAGGTATAGCCTTACCTGAGCCTCAGTTTCCCCATCTTATGGAGCAGGAAACAATCATTAGCCATGCTACCAGTCTCTCTTACAGGGTAGTCCCTAGTGTCATTCAAGATAAAGACACTTGTGATAATTTGGAAAGAAAAAGATGTCCAAAACACAGTACATCCACCTGTTAGTTTGTAGCAAGTTGGAGAATTTCCTCAAGTGCCAGTGTCCTACTAAAAACCAGGAGAAAAGTGTAAACATTTTTCCAGAGTCCACAGCAGCCTTTATCAACCATAGCTGGTAAAATTTTGGGACATTTGAGAACTACTTGACCTAGAGTCTTATCCAAGATGGAGTTAAGGGATCCAGGGTGAGAAGGATGGGTTACCTAGTCTCATAAATATTTGTTTTGGTTTTTGTCCTTTCCCCTGCAAATGGCTGACCTGTTTGTCTTTCAAGTTTAATTCCCATTCCAGTGTTTTACAAATAGATTTTACTTTATCTTTAGTGCATATATATTTATATATAGTGTATTCAGATTACTTTCACTTCCTACCTTCTCCTTTCTAGACCTGTCAACGCTAACAGGAGATTTATACCCCTTTTTCTTTTTAAGTTTCTTGGGCTCATATCCATTGTTGGCAACCAGAAAACCTTCACAGACACTTACTTTCTCATTAGCAAGCTAGGGAACTGTCAATGTTTGCTTTACCCCAGGACCCTGAGTGACTAACATGCTTCCTAGAACACATTAGATTAGGAACATTTCAATTAACAACTAAAATGAGAGCTGCCCGAGGGCTAATCCTAACAGAAAGAGATCCAAGCCAGGTCCTCTCAAAGCCAAGAGATAAGGGGCGTAAAGTTCCTGGCTTTTATATATGGAGACTCAGGGAATGATTTCTGGGGATCATTTTTTGAAAGGTAGGTAAAGCTTAGATGAGTTCACAGAACACACATTTGTAAAGCAAGAATGACATCTGAGTTAAAATATAGCTGTGGTCATTCATGAACGCCTTGTGCTATAACTCCAGGGTGACTCTGTGTCTACTACTTCTCCAGAAATGGGGTTACAGCTAGACACACCCATTATAAGTAGAAAAACGTCAGAGGCGGAAAATGTATTCCAATAGTCCAGTCAAAGAGTGTGGCTTAATAACAGAGGACAGTGAGGGTCAGTTGTTCATGCTGGTGATTGGGCAGATAAGTTGTGGCTAGCTAGGGCCTGGCAACATACAGCAGCCCATGTGGCTCATCACTAGTTTGAGAGACGATGAAAAGTCCAAATACGGCATCCAAGGCATTAAAATACTCTTCAAACCATTGTGCAGTTGAAACATCATGTGTAGAGCATTGATAACAATCCCAGAGACAATATAAATAGAAAACTGCTTTACCATGTGACCCCTTCACTCTGCTGGTCATCATCCCACTCTTCCCACCCTGTTTTGCACCCCAGATGGTAGGGTGGATGCCTGAGACTATGCTTCTTACAGTTCACTCATGGCAGCAGCATCTTACTGGTACCTGTGATATTCCTGAGTGCCACTGCAGACCAAGTGAGTCCAAGCTCTGCGGGGTAGGGGACTGTAATCTTGGACAGCCCTTGGGTAATTAGGATGCTTCTTCAAGTGTGAGAACCATAAGTGTATGGCAGTGAGTTCTGTAGTTTCTGGTTGAAGCGTAAGGTAGAGGGAAGGAGTTAGAATGAGCTGGGGGTGTGTGTGGAGAGATGGCTCAGTGGTTAAGAGCACTAACTGTTCTTCCAGAGGTCCCGAGTTCACATGAAACCACAGAAACCACATGGTGGCTCACAATCACCTGTAATGGGATCCTTTGCTCTCTTCTGGTGTGTCTGAAGACAGCTACAGTGTACTCACATAAATAAAATAAGTCGAGAGAGAGAGAGAGAGAGAGAGAGAGAGAGAGAGAGAGAGAGAGAGAGAGAGAGAGAGAGAGAAAGAAGAAGAAGGGAAGGGAAGAGGAGAGGAAAGGAGAGGAGAGGAGAGAAGAGAAGAGAAGAGAAGAGAGAAGAGAGAGGAGAGAGGACGGGGGAGGGAGGGGGGATGGAGGGGGAGAGGGGGAGAAGGGGAGAAGGGGAGAGAGAGAAAGTTGGGGCATGTCTTTCTGTCTCTCTGCTATGGTGTAACTTCATTCCTCACCTGAATATCTCAGCCCCTGGAAGATTTTCTCTGTTCTGTGACCAATAAAGCACCACAACTCCCCTCTCTCACCACTTTGGGCCTAGGGATGTTAGACATCCCTCCTATCCTGGAGCCAAACATTGGGTTCATACAACCAGTCTTTGTTGAAAGATATGTTATTGTTTTGGTCTTTTGATCATTTAAGTTGTTCATATCTTAATTGATTTTTGATAGGTTATACATGTCTAAGATTTTATCAAAATTTCTATATTTTCAGTGTTCAGAATATGTTTTCAAGTATTCTCTAATGATTTTCTATATTTTACTAGAATTTATAGTGACCTCTAATTAATTAATTAATTAATTAATGATTTATTTTTTGAGACAGGGTTTCTCTTTGTAGTCCTGGCTATCCTAGAACTTCCTCCATAGACCAGACTGGCCTTGAACTCACAGAGATCCATCTGCTTCTGCCTCCTGAGTGCTGAGATTAAAAGTGGGCGTCACCACTGCCCATCTGATCTCCAATATTTTAATTACTAATTTTCTTAGCTTTGATCTTTCTTTTAGTTAATTTGACTAGAGGATTTCAGTTTTTTTTTACCTTTTTATTTATTTTAGAGTGAAGTAAAAATTATTTATTGATTAAGCTTTGTAATTTCATTTAAAGTAATTGATTTTTTAAAATTTATTATTTCTTTTTTACTTATTCACTTTATATCCCATCCCATCACTGGCCCCATCCTGGTCACTCCCTCCTACAACCCTTCCTCCTTCTCCCTTCTCCCTTCTCTTTTGGGTCTCCTTTGGATAGGGTGCATCAATTCCCAAAGGGCTAGTTGCATCCTTTTTCATTGAGGCCAGACAAGGCAGCCCAGCTAGAAAAGCATACCCCATGGACAGGCAACAGCTTTTGGGAGAGAATGTTGTTGGGACCCACACAAAGACCAAGTTGCACATCTGCTACATATATGCGGGGAGGCCTAGGTTCAGCCCGTGTATGCTCTTTGGTTGGTGGTTCAGTTTCTGAGAGCTCTAAGGGTCCAGGTTAGTTGATTCTGTTGGTCTTTCTGTGAAGTTCCTATCCACTCTGGGGCCCACAGTTCTTCCCTCTACTCTTGTCCCCAAGTTCCATCCACTGTTTGGCTGTGAGTGTATGCATCTGTATCTATCTGAGTCAGCTGCTGGGTGGAGCCTCTCAGAAGACAGCCATGCACGGCTTCTGTCTGCAAGCATAAGAGAGCATCATTAATAGTGTCATGGATTGGTGCTTGCCCATGGGATGGGTCTCAAGTTGGGCCGATTATTGGTTGGCCATTTCCTTAGTCTCTGCTCCATCCCCCGTTCTGCATTTCTTGTAGACAGGACACATTTTGGGTCAAAAGTTTTTGGGTGGGTTGTTGTCCATAATGCTCCACTGATGCTCCTGCCTGGCATTAGGAGGTGACCTCTTCAGGTTCCATATTCCCAGTTTTCTTAGTTTTGATCTTTCTTTCAGTTAGTTTGACTAGTGGTTTGTCAAATCCTTTTTATCTTTTTATTTTTAAGGTTGTAATTTAATTCGAACATTTCTCCCTTTGTTTTTCTCCCTCTCAACCATCCTATATAATCCTATTTACACCCCTGTACACTATGGCCTCTTTTTTTCACTAATTGTTGCTTTGTATGCATATATGTATTTGTACATATTTCTAAATTCTTATATATAGCCTGTTCAGTGCATATAATTTTACTTGTATGTATGTTTTCAGGGCTGTTTGGGACTAGACGACCAACAAATTTTGTTTATCGTTTCAAGAACCAATGTTTTGTTTGATTCTGTGTGCTGTTCCTTAATCTCTATTTCATTAGTTTCTAGCATGATTGCCAATATTCTTTTGATATGTACTAAGCTTGGGTTGCTTTTGTTTAGGACTTTGAGGTATATATATATCATTAAGTTATTTGATTTTTTTTTACCATTTTTTTAAGCTACAAGCAGTCATAAACATATACTTTCTTCTTAGAATTGCAGGATCTCCTGGATTTCAATGAATTATACATTATTTTCATTTGGTTATAGGATTCTTTTAATTTCCTCACTGATTTCTTCAATGACCTACTTTTCATTCAAGACTGATCCAGTCTCTGTGTATTTGTATAGCTTTTCTTGCTATTGATTTCTAGATTTATTGAATTATGAACTTGAGATTATTTTATATTTGGTAAGACTTGATCTATGGCCTATTTTAGAGAAGGTCCCATGAGATATTGAAAAGAATGTATATTATGTTATATTTGAATAGAATATTCCATACATATCTGTTAACTCCATTTGATTTGTGGTTTAGTTAATTTTATTTTATGTGCATGAGTGTTTTACCTGAATGTATGTCTATGGACCATGTATGATCCAGGTGCCTATGGAGGCCACAAGAGCGTGTTAGACTCCATGGAAATTGGATTGTAGACAATTATGAATTGCTGGGAATGTCAGTGCTAGGAAATCAAACCAGGTCCTTTGAAGAGCAGCCAGTGCTCTTAACTGCTGAGCTACCTCTCCAGTCCCTACGACATAGTTTAATTCTGACATTTCTCTGTTTTTGGTTTGTATAACCTATCTGGGATGGAGTGGAATATTGAACTTATTATTATTATAATATCAGGACCTGACATTTTTATGTCTATTAATGTTTGCTTTATGAAATTGGAAACGTCAATGTTGATTCTTAATTTGAAATTGCTTCTTTTAAGAAGCCCTTTTTCTCCAAAAATTCATCTATCTATCTATCTATCTATCTATCTATCTATCTATCTATCTATCTATCCATCCATCTGTCTATCTATAATCCATATATCTATTTACCTATCATCTACTTAGTTATGTGTGTATGTTTGTGTACAAGTGTGTGCACACGTGCAGTGCATGTTCTGTTGCAAACTTTCAGGATTCAGTTCTTCCCTTCCATTATGTAGGTTTTGGGATTGAACTCAGGGCATCCAGGCTTGGCAATTAAGTGAGCCAGCTCACCAGCCCTACAACTGTTTCCTGATTGTTCTCTTCACCATTCCATAGCGGTCTTTGTTACCTATTTTGACTAATTCTGGTTTAAAGTCTATTCATCAGATATTAGAAGAGCTATGACAATTTGCTTTGTTTCTATTCACCTGACTGACTGCTCTCCATCCTTCGGTTCAAAGTCTGAGGTGTCTTTATCCTTAAGATACATTTCATGGGGACAAATACGTGGATCTAGTTTTTAAGCCAGTCAGCCAATGTGCCTTTCTCTCTCTCTCTCTCTCTCTCTCTCTCTCTCTCTCTCTCTCTCTCTCTCTCTCTCTCTCTCGGTGTGTTGAGGACATTTATGCTTGAGAGGTGTTTACAAATGCAGGATTTTGGGGTGGGATGTTATGACTCATTAGATTATTGTCTGTTCTTTCATCCTTTCCTACACCATTGGGAAGCTGTTGTATTAGATGTGACGTATTCCACCCTAACTCTCCTTTGTTCGGACTTGCTCTCATGAGCGTTATGCTTTCTTATGCTCTTGTGACTGAAATTGACTTTTCCCCTGTTTGAGGTAGACTGTCCTTCCCTATGCTCAGTATTTGAAAACTATATATCTTCTGCAGTGTTGGCCCGATGGTCATGGGCTGCCTTGATTTCTTGACCAGTGTCTTGAAGTGTCTTTATTTCTCTGTCGATTTTTCAAAGATAGCTCTTCTGGTGTGGCAGTCTGAATGAGAAGGTCTCCCAGTGGGCTCATATAATTGAACGATTGTTTGCTTAGTTGATGGTGCTGTTTGGAGAGGTCTAAGAAGTGTGGCCTTGCTCGAGTAAGTATGTCGTTGGGGGTGGGGGCAGGTTTTGAAGTTTCAAAGCCTTGCAGTCATTCTCAGGGCGGGTACTTCCTCTGATTCCTGCTTATTGTTCACAGCATAAACTTTCAGGATCAGCATCGTGCTGATGACTGATGATTGCTGCCATGCTTCCCTGTTGAGATAGATTCATTCACCTGGAACCCTGGGCCAAGTAATCCTTTTCTGTCTATAAGTCGGCTTGGCTGTGTTTGTTTATTACAGCAACGGAAAAGTAATGAGTACAGCCGGTATAGCCGTCTTTGTTGGCAACTACTTACTTCCAAGGCTTGCAATACATAATTTCTTTCCTAGGC
This sequence comes from Rattus norvegicus, assembly GCF_021556685.1. Lineage (NCBI taxonomy): Eukaryota > Metazoa > Chordata > Mammalia > Rodentia > Muridae > Rattus > Rattus norvegicus. Next base: position 33,767,561 of record NC_141543.1, on the reverse strand, counting down.
ACATATAAGTAATGTTTGGGCTTGTGAAATTCATGTCTGTGGTCCTGAAGGTATCAGCCATGGAGGAAGATATTTTTTAGGTCCTGAGGGAGTATGGGGCTCATGGATTTGTCAATATGGGCCGGGCAATGTTGTATATGAATGGAGATGCTCCTATGTTAGATGAGCCAAGCTCTGATGCAGAAGCTTAAAATCACAGTAAAAATACTTCTAGAGCTCTAGAACATGCATGGAGATATCCTCTGCTCTCTAGGGATAAGCCAGAGGAATGCCATTTTTTTTTTTCACGAGAAGCTATACATCCAAGTTCTTTCTTGGGTGGGAAAGGCAGTTTTTCTGTCTTTTGGTTATATGATTCCAGTTGGTGACAGAGGTTTGGGCTACTGATATCAATGTTCTTGGAGCTGCCAGGAAGCATTCCTGAGTTCCGAGAATCAGCAGAGATTTTCCTGACCCCTAATAGACATGTGCAGATGGAGTCAGAACTTCATAGCAGGAACTAAGATTATGGACTGGGGAAGAAATTTCCCCTAGTTTTTGACAAGGCAAGTGAGCTTGGGACTCAGTACAGGTCTTCAAGTTGTAGGATGTTGAGAGGTTTCCTTTCCCATATGAGTGATCTGTCAGCCCAAGGTTTCTGGTTCTTCTGAGGGGAACAATTGCAAATCCTAAGCCAAGAAGGTATATAACACTGACTGTTGTAATGGCTTGGGTTTGGGGAGCTGGGTGAGACTCGAAGTACATTCTCTCTTTGAAACACGATGGCTACCCTTAGGTAGATTATCCTAAACTGTATTGAAAAGCTATAATGGCAATGGAGTTCTCTTGCTGTTGTATCTGTTGGGCAGTGCTGTCCTGTTTGCTGTCACTTTTCACTTGTCTCCTACTTCCTCAATCCCTCACCCCTCACAGGGAGCCAGGGCTGACGTCACAAGCTGCAACTTCTCCAGGTTGACTTTCCTTCTTGCCATCTAAGGTTCCAATGATTTACTAACTCATTTCCAGACTTTTCTCTTTGTCACTGTCTTCAAAAAACAGTTTTTCCTTTGTTGGCTTGGATTCTATGCAGCCATCTGGGTGGTTTTCCTCTAGTCTGTCAGGCTCCTGGATCTGTCAACCTGGACCAAAGGAGCTTCATCTGGCCAAGGAAACCTGCCATCGATTATTGCTGGGATGGCATACTTTCCTATCCCCCATACCCTCCGTACATGTCCACACCAGTCACCCCACCTCTAGCTGATCTCTCTGTTGGGGTTTCCTGATCATCTGCTGCTTCTGGATCACTCCACTATCTCTTTGGCCACTCAGATAAACCCCAAGCATCGTAGATTCCTTTCACCTTTCCGGTTCTTGGCATTTTACCAGCTCCAAGGCTATAGCAAATTTTAGAGACCAGGTCTTAGCTTGTAACATTGGTGGTCCACAGAGTAAGATGGAGAAAATACCTATATAATGTAAGCCCTAGAATGTGAAACATAGGATGACAGCCGCTTAGGGTAATGTGAGAAGGGAACCCGATTCTCCGATTGGATTGCGTCTGCGCAGTGGCTTTGAGGAACACTGTTTAAGCATAGCAACTGATTTTGTTAACTCTTTTTGGAGATGAGCAGAGTCCTGAAGGAGATAGAGTGATTTGCTCAAGGTCATCCAGTAGATTAGTTCAGGATTTGTATCAATGCTTTCTTAGCTTTATCGCTTTCTGTAGATCCACAAATAAGAAAGACTACAGGGGACTTTCAAGGGAACATTCAAAGAGTGGCTGCCTTCTATTAACCCATCATCCCTTCAAAGTCTCACAGTCTGTCAATAGGTCCCTATGAAAAGCATCAATAGCATTCTCCCCCCTCCCCGAAATGCCTCCCTCCTGCCCCGATATAAATGCCTTGCTGGCTTGTTAATTTTAGTTGGAAAATCAGAGACCTAGTGACAACGTAACGTGCAGGGCTCCTCTGCTGTTCAATAAATGCTAATAAACGGTAATCTGCAGTCTTAACAATTGCTTCTGCCTGAACCCAGATGCAAGGGCAGAGATTACTTTGGTCTGAATTGGATTTGAAAAGGCCGAAGGAACAAGGCTTTGAGTGCGCAGTGGAAATGCCAGTTGAATAATAATTACAGCTGCGCTGCCGGCTTGTTGAAGTTGTGCATCAGTTCAGCGTGAGCCAAGAGGGACTAGCAAAAACCTTCAGAATGCTTGTGCTTGTGGAATCCAAGAGGAAGGCTTCAAACAGAGTCTTGGGAGCCTGGGGGTGGCTTGCTACAGCTCTCCCGATGTTCCGAGAGGTCCTTCTGCTCTTGTAATTTGCTCGTTTTATTTACTCTTCAGAATCATCACAGTGACTCAGCCAGGAGCTGTCTTACGGGCAGGTTTTAATTAGTGGCTTGGGAATTCAGGGAGGTACATAGGGGTTCCAGAAGCTACTTGCCCCACTAATTATTTCACACACTCCAAGAATGGAATGCTTGTGCCTCTGGTGATCCCAACACACAGTTAAGGCCAGCCTGCCTCGTACACTTACCTCTCTGACCTCAGCATTAGTCACGTGTTGGATGTGAAGGATAGAAATTTGTTTATGAACACACGGAAATGATTTCCATATACTCCCACTCCTGGCAATCTTTTAAATTATGAATACTAAATTATGTCCTATGGATCTAACTGCCCAATAGATGCATGACTAATTGTTTTTTCCATTTGAAACGGGAGTCTCCTGGTGGGCTGTATGTTTTGGTGCAATTATGTGGGCCCCAGGCCAGAGCCGGGCCATTTTAGCCACCTGAGGAGTGTGCTAATTGTCCTGAAGTATATTGCCTGGTGTGTGCCTCATTGCTGTAGTGGTCTTAATGGAAATTTCTAATTAAAAATAAGAAGAGAGTCAGAGTTGGATGCCTGTATTTTTTTCTCCAGTATTACGGTTCAGACAGAGTCCCCTTGAACGTGCCCATGTGAGCAAGCCCACGAGGGGAGGGAGCTGAGGCCGAGACTAACATGTGTCTGGTTTGTCTAGTAGGTACAGCTTGGGCTATTGGAGCTCTCATTAGAGCTGGGCCAATGTCAACATGTCTTCCCCCATGCCACTTCTCCCAGGCTCCGTGTCAGTCATCGTGTGGAGCGTGTCCCAGTGGGAACTCTGGGAAGAAACAAGGCAGGGATTTTAATCAGCTAGAGTTTCAGGCTGACACCTGGAGGGAGGTCATGGACATAAGATTGTTCTAGAAAATCATATGCACAACCCACTGCTGCCAAAAGACCAGGTTCCTTAGTGGTTCAGTAAGCAGTCCAAGATTGGATCAGAATGTCGGCTCTGTTCTTATTAACAGTACATTCTTGGAAAAGCCACTTAGCTCTTTTGAGCCTTGGAGTACTTCCTTATAAAGTGAGGATAAATAACAATAGAAACTCTGATGGCATATCGGTGGACATTTGCCTAAGACATTTTTGTATTGTACATGGTGAGTCCCCTTTCCTCTTCATGCCCTCATTTCCCTCCTAGGCTGTCCCCAGTCTTATAACACAGAGACTGAGAAGACTGAGGCTATTAGTCAAAAGTAGAGACTAGAAAGAAAAGGCCAGAAAAGAGAATGGGATTTTCTTATTCCTGTGGGATAAGGCTCAGCCCATTTATACCAACTGACCTAGAGATGTTTTTGAGAGAGAAAATAGTTTGTAAGAGGTGTTCTGGAGGCAGGAAAGACAGGAAATGGAAGGAGGAAGAGTAGAGGGAATGAGAATTTGAGAGAGCGAGCCCTCTGTGGCTTGAGCCCCTTGAATACATAGGGTACCAGGAACTATTAATTTCCCTGAATTTTTGAACATTGGGTCATCATCTGGTCTTTGCATATGGAGAGAAAAAGAAGTAGGACAAGTCAGGGAAGATAGGTCTTCAACTTCTGTCTTCTGGGTCTGTATTTAGGATTAGATATGAGGACATTATTCTGAGCTATCCTATTGTGCTCATTGCCAAGCCTCGGAAGAACTAACGTTGAACCTTTGATGACACCAGTCTTTTGGGAGTGACAAACACCAAGAGGCATAGGTAACTAGCAGAGGTCTGTGCTGGCTTCTACAAGAGATGTGCAAAAGCTTTTGGAGAAATAACTTCATGCAATAAAGTATCTGTTTGCAGGTCTGAATTGGAGATGGGGCCATTGAACCATTGCTCTGGGTAGAGCCCATGAAGGGAACAGCAGAGGTACAGGGATTGGGAGATACAGAGTGTGCTCAGAATAGTAAGCAGGAGATTTACTATGTTTCCTAACAGCCCAGCCTCCAAGCCTGCAAGGTCAGGCAAGGTCAGGCAAGGTCAGGTGATGAAGGGTCAAGTGAATACCTGGCTTAGGAGGTAGGCCTGTGAATGAAGCCCTAGTGACTCTTTTCTTATTTATCTCAATATCCTTCAGGTTTATTTCCTACCACCTACCTATTCCTCCCTCCTCCAATCTATATTTGCAATTTGCTAATGCTCAGCTGGTTTTCTGTTGACCTCCCAGTGCCTTTCATTTTCCTTTCAAAGAGTTAGTTCCATCTGGGCTTCTAACACTGTCACTACAAAAAAAATTAGATTTCTTAGTGAGATCTCTTGAATAAAAGTTTTAAGGGCTTTTAGAATGACTTCATAAATGTTTTCATGGATGAGAAGGCAGAGTTCAGGAAAATCACTGGCTCGGGAGTCCTTCAGACCAACCTCCTTATTTTAAATAGATAAGAAAGAAAAATTTCACAATAAGAAATTTGCAAGAATGAGAAATGATCTCCTGACTCTTAGATCCAATTGGGGGCCTTTGAAAGCTTTCTTTTAGAAGGAGGGTGGCTTGATAATTTATTTCTGGAGCCTGAAGTTGAGCAACACATGTGTCTTAGTCAGGGTTCCTATTCCTGCACAAACATCATGACCAAGAAGCACGTTGGGGAGGAAAGAGTTTATTTAGCTTACACTTCCACATTGCTGTTCATCACCAAAGGAAGTCAGGACTGGAACTCAAACAGGTCAGGAAGCAGGAGCTGATATAGAGGCCATGGAGGGATGTTTCTTACTGGCTTGCTCAGCTTGCTTTCTTATAGAACCCAAGACTACCAGCCCAGGGATGGCACCACCCACAATGGGCTGGGCCCTCCCCCCTTGATCACTAGTTGAGAAAATGCCTTACAGCTGGATCTCATGGAGGCATTTCCCCAACTGAGGTTCCTTTCTCTGTGATAACTCCAGCTTGTGTCAAGTTGACACACAAAGCTAGCTAGTGCAACAGGTTTGACTCTTGACTCAGTCACATACTCACCTAAACAAGAACAGAAATGTCCATCTCACTGTATCTCCTGTTGTATCTGCAACAACCTCAGATGTAGGCAGTCCTGTCCAATGGAGTTGCCTAGATAAAGGTGTCTATCTCTCCATCCTTAATTGCTGTCCTGACTTGAGAATTCTTAGGCCTACTTCTTTGCCATAAAGCAAATCAGTGCTATTGAAAAGGATGGCTTGCCAAGGTGGAAACCTCTCATTGTTAGGTCATGATGATCATGAAGGGTCTGGACCCAACTGATAGTGATCCAGGAGGGTGGCATAAAATTTTACCTTGGAAAGCTCCAATGCCACTGTGGAGAAAGAGCATGGAGACTTTGAGGCTCAGAAGTGACTCTTTTGCATCCTCATTGGGGCTTTTTCCCTTACTCTTTAAAAGGAATTGCACTTGACTAGAGTCTTAGTGACTGTTTTTGCCCAAGACTCTTGATTTTCCAGCTTGAACGTTTTCCATGGGAGAACACAGTACATGCTTATTTTCACATATTTGTCTTATACATCCAGGAAAAGGACAAAAGTGTGTGTGTGTGTGTGTGTGTGTGTGTGTGTGTGTGTGCATGGGAGGGAGGGAGTGAGGGGGAGAGAGAGAGAGAGAGAGAGAGAGAGAGAGAGAGTTCTTCTGAAGGCTTGGGGCTCTATAGCAGCACTTGATGGAGCTTTTAGAATTCATTTCTGCCTCTGCAAGCAGGACAAAAGAACTCTGAAGGAAGCTTTTTGCTGGTATAGCCCATCTCTCTTCCCCTTCAGGCTATTCCTCTGTAAACATGGTAACATGAGGAGTTCTAGAAGGACTCTGCATTAGTTAACTTTCTGTCTGTGTGATAAAGTATCATAGCAGAGTATGTTTGGGCTTGTGGCTCCAGAGGGAAGAGTTCATTATGGCAGGCACGATGGTTGGAGCAAGAAGGTGAGGGATCACATCCTCAAATGCAGCTATAAAGGACACAGAGCAAAGCGGAAGTAGGTCAAGCTATGATCTCTCAAAGTCAACTCCCAAAGAATACCTCCTCCAGCAATCCAGCCCTGCTCAGTCAGTGCCTCCAACTGGTGACCAAGTATTCAAATACACAAGCCTATGGGGGATATTCTTATTCCAAGCACTACACACGGATTTTTTTTCTTTTTTTTTTTCTTTTTTTTTTTTTTTGGGTTCTTTTTTTCGGAGCTGGGGACCGAACCCAGGGCCTTGTGCTTCCTAGGTAAGCGCTCTACCACTGAGCTAAATCCCCAGCCCCACACACGGATTTCTATTCAGGATTTCTCTTCTCTCGTTTATCATGTGGCCTCATATCATTCTATGCATTTGGTGCAACAATCCTCTTTATCTTTTTTTAATGTGCATTGCTGTTTTTTGCCTGCGTTCATGTCTGTGAGAGGATGTCTCTTAAAATGTGCAAACAGCTTTGGAAAGCATTGGTATTTTTTTCTCTCTTTGGCTGATGAAATAGTTGAAGATGGGTGTCAGGAGAGCAGCGTTCTGATCTTAGTCTTGCTTACAGATTGCCGAATGACCCGGGACACAGCTATCTGTCTCTCTGTTGGATTTCATCATCCACATTTAATAGCAACCTTTCATCTGTGGGAATACACAGGTTAGTTGTAGGAGAAATGGCTGTTGACCTAAAGAAAAACATTTTCCATTACCAGTCTCATGTGCAAGACTGGGCCCCTTTAACATTATGAGCCAGAGGTGCTCATAAGGATTGTGGTGGTTTAAGTAAGAATGGTCCCCATAGCCTCAGAGTTTTGAATGCTCAGTCATCAGGGAATGACGCTATTTGAAAAAGATTAGGAGGTATAGACTTGTTGGAGGATGTGTGTCACTGGGGGTGGGCTTTGAGGTTTCAAAAGGCCATGCCTAGGCCCAGAGTCTTTCTCTTGGCTGGTGGCTCAGGATGTAGTTTTCAGCTATTGCTCCAGAGCCATCATGCTCTCTACCCCAGTGAAAATGGACTAAACCTCTGAATCTGTGAGTAAGTCCTCAACTAAATGTTTTTCTTTATAAAAGTTGCCTTGGTCATTGATGTCTCTTCACTGCAATAGAATAGTGACTAAGACAAGGCTCCACCCCTCTCTGAAGGGATAATTATGTTGGTAGGTAATTATGGTTGCTGGGTAAGGAAGAGACATTTTATTTAGCATTGCAGCCACTGGCTAGGTGATTTAAAAAAAAAAAAACACCCACTCACCCATTCACCTACAACTAACCCTAATTAAGATTATTTGTTCAAAAAGTGTAGGAAAATACTTTCTTTAGATTTCAGTCAAGTGTTTGGTTGGCTAGCCTCTCTGTAATTTATGTCAGAGGAACCTTTCCTCAGGCCTTCGTGTGAGGGGTGAACCCTCTTACAGACTGCTGTAGAGACAGTGTCTGTTCAGCTATCCACAGAGGTATGACTTTGAGGAAAAGTTGTATTTGAAGGGGCACAGGAATATAGGCTCTGGGCATCATTCACATAGTAAGCAATCATATTTGTTGAGGGTAGATGGAAGGGTTGAGGAGGTGCCTGAGGGTCTATGTAAAAGAAAGGTACATATTTGCTCTGGTTTCCTTCTTGACGGTTGGAAGGGTTGAGTGCTTCAGCCCTTCATTATGGATCCCCTTACACAACAGTTTCTCAACATCTATCTACTGATCTGAAAAGTCAGCCAAGGTCCTCCAAAGGATTGGAGGTTTGTTATCTTCCCCGAAAGGATTGATGCCTCCTCAGCTTCACTCTATCCCTGAAACCAATCCCATTCATGATGTCTCCAATGGCAGCATATCATAGGATGTTATATTCTAAGCACCAGGGACACAGCAGGAAACTAATGTCTTTATGGGCTTTTCCATTCTCTGTGTTTATGTGTGCATGTGATACAGACTCATACAGCCACACGGATAGTAGACCACAGTCTTAGGCTATGTCTGAGAACATTCCTACATCATAACCAGCTTCCCCAGATAGCTTCTAGAATCAACTGAGGGCCCAACTCGAGAGGCTGGGGAAACTGAGATGAACAGTTTCAGGGAAAAAACTCCTGAAAGAATTTGTTTCGAGTCACCATAGAAACCACAAAACCAAGACTTGAAATCTGGTCTCTAGTTCTTAGCTCTAGGCCGACTCAATGTCCTCAACAGGATACCAATGCCTGAAGCCACCCCAACCCCCAACCCCAGGTGCAGTACCTCCTTCTATCCTGCTAGGTGGCACCAAAAGGCTTCAGTGGAAAGGGTTCAACAGGGCTCAGTGGTGCCCACTTTGGAGTTGGGAATGGCTGCACAGGAGATTATTTTAAGGCAGTGTAAGGATTAGCTTAGGTTCCTGCTAAATGCTTACTTTACTTTGGGCTGCAGCCTGGCTTGACATGGTTTGGAATTGTCTTTCTTTAGGCCACATTGCTGGCTTGTGCCAGATTTGGATGAAATTAGGGCACCCTCACTACTGTGAAGCCCTGCCTCTCAAGAGAATGTCATCGGGATCTCCCTACCTCTGGTCTTACCTTGAGTCGTGCATCTCTGGCTAAGCTCACAGCCACTGCTTTCAGACTCCCAGGGTTAGAATACCACCTGACCACTTGCTAACCATGGGACTGCATTGTTGTGTGAGTTCTCTCTACCTCACTGTCTTCCTCTACGAGGTGGGGATGGATGACTGCAAATGGCATTCAATTTCTTTATGGTGCCTCTCATGAAAAGATAGTGAGTATTTTTGAAAGAAGTGACTGCTTTCATGGAGCCTGGTGGTCAGCAAGTATACAAGTTCTCAGCATAGATCTTACGAGGTCATACAACTCCTTTTCCTTTTTACAATTCTGAAACCATGTGACAAGACCTAGCTGGCCTCCTCGACGATGAGAGACCATGAAGGAAGAAGATACCGATTCTTCAGCTGGGGTCCCAGATACATATGAGCTCCATTGACATTAGCCAAAGTAAGGGCGAGGCCAATGTATGGAGCTTTGAGTTAGTAGTGGTGTAGTTGAAGCTATCGGACCAGGCTAGATAAGTCTTTACCATGCAGGGTTGCTGTAGTGTTAGATGGTGATGCATGTTATATAGCACACAGTAAAGTAACCCAATACAGTTATTAGCATCCAGGCCATTGTCTGAGTTCTAGTCACACTGATCACTTTGTTCTCTGCTGTCTGTCTGTCTGTCTGTCTGTCTGTGTCCCCATGCATACATGTATGTGTGTGCATGTGTCTGATGTGTGGTATTTGTGCACATGGAGGACAGAGAAGAGTGGATATCCATCTTCTATCATTCTTTGCCTCGAAACAAATGCTCTTACTGAACTTGGTTTGCAACCACCAAATCCCAGAGATTCTTTTCCTTCTGCCCTCCTCACATCTCTGCTACAGTACAAGGGTTACGAATGCATCTCACTACACATAGGCTTTTATGTAGGTATCAGAGATTTAAAGTCTACCCTCATGTTTGTGCTATAAGCACTCACACTGACAATGAAGGAAAAGAAGGATGCCGAAGTCAGCCTAGGTTTTGGGTGTGTGCTAGGTTTGCAGGAGAGAAGTAGCTGAGTTTGATTTCTTGTATTTTGTGCTTCATGGGCTGCTTCCAGTTCTTGCAGCCCAGAGATGTAGTTTGTGCTCCACTCTCAGCTGGGCCAAGTATTCCTAATGCCATGAACTCTGGGAATGTAGGTACAAGTGAGGGCAGGCCCAAGTTACACTGAAAAGTATCCAGTAGGGATTTACTGAAGTTATTTGGACAGATGCATGAGTGAATGCAATGAAGGATGAATGAATGAATGAATAGTCATGATATGTAATGATAATGTATTGACAGACTAATAAGAGTTTCAGATTGGTAGGGAACTATGGAAAAACCAAGTTTATTTTTCTTTCTAAAAAAATGATGACATGTTTCCGGTCTATCAGTACAAAGATTATACACATACAACATATACTACATACAGTTACTAGCATTACATTATAGAGGGAACGTTAGAGCTTCCCTCTGAGTGAGGTGGCATATCAGACAGTCACACAGTTGGTTTGGTCCATGAAGAATGGCAAAAGTGGCCACTTGTGACCAGATTGGCCCAGGCTCCCCAGCACGTGGGAAACTGTAAAAATGGGCCCATCACAGGCAAAGGGAGTTGGTTGGTCAGGCAAGAAAAAAGCAGCATCAGAGTTCTGAGTAGAGCATGGGTTTTTGTAAGGGCTTGGGTGTTGCATTTTCCTTTGGTTTTCCTATCCCTCTTTTCCTTCTGGGGTGAGACTCTCTCTGTTCCTACTGTGTACTGCCCGTGCTTCTGAAAGCTTCGAATTGCACTGCATGCGATTTGGATTCTGTCCTTCTGCCAGGAGGTAGAGTTGCTTAAACTTAATTTGCAAGCATGGTGACCTGCTTCAAGGTCCTTTAAGGACTTCTGGGAAAAAGCAAACACCTAAACTCCAATCTGCTAGAGCCAATGCTCCGTTATTTTTTAGAATATTGCTGGGATTACAGACAGGGAGTGTCATAGGGAAAATGGGGTTGGGGTTGGGATGGGGCGAAATCCAAGTTTTGGTGAATCTTTTCACCTGGAGCAACTTATACCTGATTGGTAGGATTACCTATACCCTATCCTCCTACCTCTCGCATGACCATATCAATTTTTCTGTAGGATACTCAAGTCCTTCTGCCTCATGCTGGCATCATTACACAGGAGAGGTTTAGGATAGTCCTCCAAATGGCCTTTCCAGCTTTTTGTTTTTTCACCAGCCTGGACACGAAGTCACTCTGCCATTTGCCATCTTGACTGTGGAGCTCTTTGGGTCATTGTTGAGAAATTATTTAAGTGACAGGGCAACTCATAACTGGTGGTGATGAGTTGGGTACAAAGGTTTAATGCAATGATAGGCTATCCTTGGACTTTTTGCCCAATATATAGGCACTGTCTTAGGAAGACTGGGGTAAAGAACACTCCTTGACTTAACCCTGAAGACTTGAAAATAAGCCATAGAAGATCTAGATTCTCTTGACAACCTTTTGGAGAAATACTTCTTTGAGTTCTTTAACATTTTTAGCATTTACAATTTATAGGGATACGAAGTACATATAGTTCTTTCCCCATGATTGCTTAACTTAGCTGAATCATGGGTCAGCAATGGCTGTGACATTCTTGAATAAGCTGATTGGTGTAGGTTTTAAACTTGAAGATGTCACTTTGCATTCATAGTTGCTCTGTCATGTGAGTCTCTTCCTGAGTGAAGCAGTGTTAAGATCTCATCTCTGATTTTTCCTATTGAAAGCGATGAATGAGGATGGGTAATTTTATTTCAAAATAAATAAGTGGTTTGATGAAGAGAATGCCATATCTTTTTAGAATATTCCTTAGATGGTGGGGCATGTGGTCCACTAGTGAAAACCTTTAGTATGCATATTCTTCCTGCTACTTACATGAGTTGCAAACCCACAGCCTTTGGCAGTATCTGTTGTACTGTGTGTAAATCATTTTCATCTTCGGCTGGCCTAGGGCAGTGGTTTTCAACCTGGTGGGTTGCATATCAGGTATTTATTTTACGGTTCATAACAGTAGCAAAATTACAATTATGAAGTAGCAACAAAATAATTTTGTGGTTGGGGGGGCATCACCAGAACATGAAGAAGTGTATTAAAGGGTTGCATCATTAGGAAGGTTGAGAACCAATGGAGTAGACGAAAGAAGCAAACCCATTCTGTGTGTGGAAGAGATGGTGTTGTAGTGATCTTGAGATGAAGCCCTAGTGTGTGCAGGTCTCTTCTGAAGCTTGAACTCCTGAGGTGAAGTGATGGTTTGACAAACCTAGTAACTTCCACATTCTGATACATTCCCAAGGTCTATAATACTGGTTGGAGGCGTGGATACGTACTGCCCAGTTGCATTAGGTCACGGCTTTACTTAGAAGCTCATAAGGGCATGCTTGGGCTGTGAGAACACAATGCAGCAAAACCATATCTGCATCCAGACTATCGTTCTCAAGATGTGCTTCCTGGCAGCAGAATAAAGCCAGAGTCAACTGGCCCAGCAGTCAAGTTTTTCTCCAACCCTTTAGGGGCCAGCATTTCCTGAAGGCAGTCAACCCTGGTGAGGAGAATTGATACAACTGTCAGTCATCTCTCTACAGAGTGATTACTCAGTGATTGAGTCATCTCTTCTGCGTTTGTATCCGTCTCTGATTTCTGTAGACCCTCATATGGTCAGTGAACTCTGAGATCTGCGATGGCTGCCTTTGCTTGAGTGTCGAGATGCATCCTTCTGACCCCTGGAGTAGGCAGTGGGAGCCACTGTCCTGTTTGGGTCCAGAAGGCATTCTCCAGAAGAAAGTTTAGCCAAGGTATCTCGTGAGCACGTGTCATCCTTAGAATGCTCTCTACTGCACCTTGGACCTTGGAGAACCCAGTCTTCGACTTGCTTCTGTCTGGGAGGGCTAGAGCTCTTTGAGGTACTGGCTCCAAAGTCCTGCTGGGCTTCAGGTGGTACTGGACGACACGGGGGCTGAGTGTGGACAGTGCCAGTGGCAGGAGCTGCGGCAGAAGCAGAAGCAGGGGTAGGCCTCTGTTTGCTTCTCCAATTCTGGATCTCAAGGTTTCTTTTGTCTATGGGCAGCTTGTCAATTTTCTGAGCTTTTGAGATTAGAGACTTCCCATATGTCCCTTGTAGAGACAGGAGAAAATACCTAATGGGAAATAAAAGGAAAAAAAAAAAGGGGACGGTTTTTGAATTGTTGTTAAAGGTAAAAGAACAACATAAATCCCATTTGTCTCTACTTAAGGACCAGGCCTGATTTCGATAAAGAAGGCCATAAGTTACTAGCTCTAGGAATAGACCATATGTCCCAAAAATTAGGCCATAAAACACCAGCTCCAGGAACAGACCATAAAACCCCTTCCTAAAGAATAACCTCAGGATAATTGCAGAAATGGGAAAATGTCTTTTCCCAGGATGGATCATCAGTGCCGGACAGTCCTACTGCATCCTATAGCTAACCACTCATGACATAGAAATGCAGACCACTGACCACTCAGCACAAGTTAATCAGAAGCTGACCCCTGTGTCTTCCCCAGCACAATACAGTTTTAGATTACCCAACCCACTCTCTAAATATAGAAGAACTAACATTGTAGCTAATCAAAGTGATACTAATGTCACCGCTTTGGCCCCTACCAATCACATTAGAGATTACCTAATCCTTCTAGACCTCTAGTCCCCTATAAGAAGGTCTGCCTGCCTTTGTCTGGGGTTGCCATTTCGGAGAATGTCTGACCCTGCGTGCTGATAATTTCTGCAGAATAAATGCTCTTTGCCTTTGCATACTAGCTGAATCTAGGGTCTTCCTTTAGAGATCTTTGGAGCCTTACCAAGGGATTCTGGCCAGCTGGAGGAGCATGGTCTGGCAGGCATTGCCCTTCTCTCACATTCCCTCTGCTTTGCTAATACTCATTAGATTAGATTCCTCAAGCTGGCCACCCAGGTCTACTCTCTTAGCCACTTCCTCCTTCCCAGGCTGATTACCAAGGTCTAGCTATCAAAGTATTGAAGTCTAGCAATCAAAAGCTTCCTTTGGCTCATCTAATTAACACACCCAATTAAAATTAGATACCCCCATCCTAACGGGGAGTTTCCTCTGGTACTTTTATAAAACATCATTTTCCTATGCATTAAGTCTGTCTCCTTTCTATCCAGAGACTGTCCTTTGTCCCATTCCAGGATAAATATTCCCCCTCTCCCTTGTTCCCTTCCTTTTCTCCCCCATCCTCCATTTCTTGTCTTTAGTCTCTTATTTCTTGCCCTCTGACCCTCTGGGGCAAATTAGTCTCCTTTGAGCTGAAAACTTGGTCTTGGGGGTCCTGAGCGGATTCTTCCCATAACAGTTGTCTACTTCTTAAAATGTCATTGTTAAAAGGGCTCTTAGAATCTAACTTGGCAGAGACTGTCATTATTGGACTCTGAGTGCTCAAAGTTAATGGTGACTGCCTCTGGTGGTGCAGAGGAAGCCTGAACGCACCAGCGACACACAACAGTTAATGCTTATTCTGTACCAGGACTGCTTGAAGTGCTTTGCTGAGTACTGACTCAATTCTCCTAAAAAAAAAAAAAAATCCATGTGCTTGGTACACTTGAGGAACAAAAGGCTCTCTCTGTTCATGATAGGGCACACATGATTCCATCAGCTGGAGACATTGCGTATTTTGTGACGTTTGTACTATAATGAAATTGCCTGATGCTGTGGCTCTCATTTCTTAAGCGTGTTTGTACAATGCATAACTATACCTTTGTTTCCCTTTGTATACAGATGTAGAAACCAATCCAGCAGTCTGTCTGATGTCAAGTTATGGTCAGACCTAAGGACTCTAGATCTACAGGCTAGTCTCTCATTTACTGTACTTATGCCAGCATTTTCTACAGAACTTTATTTATATAATTCGTCTTTGCCCAGTAAAGACACTCCTAGACGCTGAGGAGAGATTGCCAAGGTCTCCTGAAAAGTCTATAGCTCACCCTGACTTGTCTTCTTCCTGCCAAGCTGCACATAGCCTGTGGGAGACTCTCACTTCTGGATCCCAGTTTATCCAGGTGGAAGGGTGAGAATGTTAAGTATGTGTTATCTTGCATCACAGGCCACCCACATCCCTTTCTTATCTAAGAAGCAGCCCACCTGGCCTGGAGGACAATGAGAATGTTAAATTTAAAGCCTCTTAAGAGAGTGTCTTTCATTATTGTATTTCAAAGTTGCATGATGAACCCACTGGGGTCAAGGGTTTTCTCAAGATTATAGTAGATCTCACCAGTGAGTAGATAGGGGGCCAAGTATATACTTCGGGAAAGATTGGATTTCTTATCTGGAGACTGACATTTCCCTAGTCTAAATCTACCCAGGACAGAGCCTTTTTCCTCCACCCTCTAGTCAACAAATATGTGTTAAGTTCCCACAGCAGTTAGGTCCTATAGGATTAAGGTTTGGACAAGAGAGAACTCCTACTTTCCTGTTGCATAAGTTACTGATGTCAAGTTATATCAGTTGCTGATAGAGAGAACATTTAATTACTTGCTCTCATTTGAAGACTATTCTCGAAGAAGCGCTTGAGCAGATGACTGAGGTTTTTGTACAGTCAAGGTCAGGGGTGGGATGGGGTTTGAGACACCGAGGCAAACTAGCTGAAGTGTGAAAGTGACAGTTAGATCCTGGATGGGGAGGGGATGACTAGAGCAGGCAAGGACTGTGGGCCATGGTTTGCATTTTGTATTTTATTATAGAGGCCCAGGGAAACTTTTGGTGACTGACAAACACATGATGAGACCAGACTTTGATACATAATAATAGATAGTGAGAAAAGTCCCAAGAGGAGACAAACTATAGTTTGGGGTGTCAGGGAAGTAGCCTGTTTATGATGACAGCTGTAGAAATGAAAATTGCTGATGTATTTGAGAAAGATATGGCAGGTAGTAGTGTTGATTTGCTGTTATATAAACTAAGGATATACAACCCCAAGGGATACCAAGGATGATGGCTGGAGGGCAACCTGGGCTCTGGCATTCGCTGAAGGGAGCTCTGAAGAGACTGGTTTTAGAGGGCAAACCTCGAGGGAAGTTATAGACGTTCTCTGCTTTTGTTAGACTCTATGCAGTTGATGAATGCGCTAGAGAAATGCAGCTGGAGTCAACGAGAGGCCTGTGTTGGGAAGCATCTGGGAAAGATTTTTCAGTTCAGAACAGTGATTTTTATATCCATGGAGAAAATATAAAATTAGGAGACCAGAGAGCCTGGGATAAAGGCTTGCCACCCACTGTACCTAGGGTGTGAGTGGCAAAGGAAAGAAAGAGAAGTTGGAAGAGATTCCAATCACAGGTCATGTTGAACCACCTCTCCAGCCCATCTGACCTATATTCTAGGTCAGAATTATTTCTTTTATTTTTTGAGATTATATAATTTCCTCCCATCTCTTTCCTCCTTCTAAGTGGCCCATATATCCTTCTTTGCTCTCTTTCAAGCTCATAACCTCATTTTACACACACACACACACACACACACACACACACACACACACACACACTCACTCTCTCTCTCTCTCTCTCTCACACACACACACACACACACACACACACACACACACACACACACACACATTCCTAAATACAGAAATACAACCTGCAAAAAAAAAAAAAAAAAAAAAAGTCAGGGGCAGAGGGCCCAAAGACTGTTAGACTGTTACAGCCAGTGGAAAGGATTAAGAGAATACATGAGGGTTTAAGCTCAGTATGTTATTCTGCTTTTAAATCTGTAAAAAATAGTTTGCGTACATCTGTGCTCTAGTTGAAGGGAATTTGAAATGTCCTTTTGACCTGAGTGGATTAACTAGACTAAGGTTAGTGGTTGATTATCATAAGATTGGCGAAGGAGATCAATCCCCATTATGAGTAATGTGACTTTCAACTTTAAGCTTGGAACAGTTTTCTACAGCAAACATTCTATCGTGTGGATTTATATAAACAAACAAGAATTATGCCAAAGTTGTAAGTCAGGAGTCCTTACAACTATTAAAATAATCCCTTCATTATCAGAAGAAATCGCTTTGGCCTTAGTAAATAGAATTAAACAAGAATTCAACGTTGTGGTGATAAGTAAGCAAAGATTTGGCCTGTATACCGTGGTCACTAGCACGTACATACTTGCTAATGTTTCCCTAACTCATCCCTCGTCTGTTCAGCAAGCCATCAACCTGATGCCCATCTGTTCTCTCCATGTGTGTCAACAGTCCTCGCACATGTTTCAGTGACCTTTCTTAAGCTGCTGCTGTAGCCTTGTAAGACTCTGGCTCCCATCATTTTTCTGATGAATGCTGGGTTTATGAATTTCTTTCTGGCTTTGAGGCTATAGAGTGTGTCTCAAACATGAGCTCACTCTTCAAACAGAGAAGTACTGTTATTGTGGTATTTTCTTTGAAAATGTGAAAGCAGACGTTTTTCGGTGGGAAGTGTCAAGAAATAGTATGTGAGCATGAATGATTAATCAGGAAAACAGAGCCTTTAAAAAAATGTTACACGTGCTTTAAACTTAAGCGATGATAAAATGTTGGCTACTTCATAAAAATGCAAATTTCTGAGAGAAATCTGAAGTTCTGCTGCACAATCTTCCCTGTGATGACAGGAAGTTCCTTGTCTCCATGTGTGCACTGCATGTGGCTTGCTGGGACTGCTGCCTTTCCTACAGGCCCTCACGTGCAAGACTCCTCGACTAATAGAAAAAGATCTTGAAAGAGCTTGAAAAAATGCTCCCTTACCACACAACAAAATTTATAGCCAGGGAGGTAAAGTGATCATTCCCGCATTCCATATGTTATAAAGGAGGTCATTTTGTTTCTCTATGGCTGACCTGGGACCTGAGTCCATGTTATTTACCCTCTGGCTTATTGTTCTTTTATCCTAGCATCTCAACTCTGGACAATGATCCCAAGGCCCCAGTGAACTTGACTGATTTAGAGGCTTTATTGAAACACACTTCTGGGTATATCTGTGTGTGTGTTTCTAGAAAGGTTTAGAAGAGGAGGGAAGAGCCGTCTTTAAGGTGGGCTGGGGTCCTGGGCTATGCAGAGAAAGTAAGCTGAGAACCAGTAGTCATGTCTCTCTGCTTTCTGAGCATGGGTGCAATGTGACAGACTCCATGACAAACTTTATCTCCAAACTGTGAGGTGAAATCCTTAAGTTGATTTTGCCAGGAATTTCTTCACAGAGACGAATACATTTGAGGTATGTGAACTTAGGGGAGACTGGGAATTTCAAAGGACATTGCCCAAGAACTCAAACCTTGGTAGAAGAGCCACGACTGGAGTGAGGAGACAGGTGAGGTAGAACATGGGGTCTGAGAGCTGCCTTTCCATCAACCAGTAGGGATTGGTAGGGCTGTTGCAGGTGACGCAAGTGGCGTTGTATATTAGGGAAACCACGAAGTACATCAAAAAGCTGCCGAGGAGGACAAGGCCATGGAGGACAGTCTGTGAGGGGACAAAGAAGATGCTGTTGGAGGGTCTAATTAGGTTATGGGGCAGCAAAATGCACACAGCTTAGTTAACCTTTGTTTTAAACCATTTTGAAGAGGCATACACATATCAAACACTCACAAAATGAGCACATCTTGGATCAAGCTCTGCCTAGCTAGGTTGTGAAAACTGACTCAACTTGTAAAATGCTGTTTAAAGAAAATATAGTGGCTAAGAGCATCTCAGACAGTAGAATTTGAGATGAACATTTCAAGCATACTAAGATAAAATTAAAGTAACAACATATCTCTTGGCAAATGGCCTGCCTATCTTTGTTCTTGAGCTTAAATTTCAGTGTTCAACACGTTTAGGAAAGATTCATACATGTTTACACATTGTGTTTATGGATAAATTCTAACTTCATCATCTATAGGAATCCCTTTTACGTATGGATTGGATGTTTGTGCCTTTCCCAATCTATATAATGAAGCTGTCAATTGCTAGAGTTTGAACAAGAGGCTTTTGGAAGTATTTTAGAAGCCCTGTTCCCATTAATGGACTTAGTGCTCTCGGAGACCCAAAAGAAAAGACATCTTTCTTTCTCTTTCTTCCAGGGATGTATTAAAAAAAAGATAGCTGTCTACAACCTGGAAGGAAGACTTTTCCCCAGACAATTCCTGGGCTAGGATGCTGACTTTGGACTTTTAACCTCGAGAATGGTAATCTATAACTTTTTTTCCTGTTTAAGCCCCATTATCTACAGCATTTATTATGAGCCCCAGGCAGACTTAAAATAACTCTGCATTTTCTTTCACTCAACGTTCTTCTTGAGATCCGTGTGCGCACAGATGTTATATTTCTAGCTTGTAAATTTTAACTCTAGAAGCTTCTTGACTCGTGACAGAGTTATGCCTTATAAACCTGTTATAAGTAGAAAATAGTGTATGACACAAATGCCTCTGACTATACCTGACCTCCTGAACACCCCAGCCTACCAGTGTAGCACTGGTACCACCATAAAACAAAACAAAACAAAACAGAGATATAAGCTTAACTGTTGCTAAGATGGGACTACATGTGTTTGATTGTACAAAAAATACCACTGTGAAATTTACCATTCCTAAGCTTTTATTATGTATATGTGTGTGTGTGAGGTGAAATCCTTAAGTTGATTTTGCCAGGAATTTCTTCACAAAGATGAATACATTTGAGGTATGTGAACTTAGGGGAGACTGGGAATTTCAAAGGACATTGCCCAAGAACTCAATACATATATATATACACACACATAAAATTAAAAGCAATGCTGCAGCAAACATTTTATATGTTTCCTTACACATATGTAAGATTATTTGTTTATTACTATTATTTGTAGGGTGCATACTTAGAAGTGAAATTCTTTCATAGCATGTGGTGCTTTAAACTCCTTCGATTGTTTTAAAAAATCACCCTGTAGAGCAGTGGGTCTCAACTTTCCTAATGCTGTGACCTTTAATACAGTTTCTTATGTTGTAGTGACTCCAACCATAAAATTATTTTGTTGCTATGTCACAACTAATTTTGCTATGTCACAACTAATTTTGCTACTGTTATGAATCATAATGTAAATATCTATGTTTTCCAGTAGTCTTAGGTGACCCCCGTGAAAGGGTCATTTGACCTCCAAAGGAGTCACGACCCACAGGTTGAGAACTGCTGCTCTTGAGGTTCTTAGCAGTTTACAGTCTGCTAATAGAAGAAGAAAGCTGTTGTACTTCTTCACCTTTAACAGTCTGCTGTAAAGTCTTACCAAAACAGAATGATTTAGTTGCATCACTCTAGTCATAGAATAAGTGTAACTGTCATTTGAATGTAGGTGTTCCTTCAAGGCTCTTAGGAGGTACCTACAGCCCTACGTGAGACCAGAGGAGATAGGGTGTTTTGGGGAAGCAATTGAGTCATAAGGGCTATGGGCAGAGAATGGATTTATAGAAGAGGCTGGAGGGAGAACATTCTGCCTTTATAATAAAGAATATAGTGTCCACTTTTGACTCCATCCCCCAAGTAAGCCATCTTGGAAATGGAGGAGTTAGACAATAGTCCCTTCCCAACTTCGTGTCCTTATATATGTTCCTAAATCTATAAAGTAGGAGTATAAAAAAGAACCTAACACTAAGGGCATAGTGAATTTTAATGAGGAAATATATATGTGATTCATGATGATTAATACTGGGCATATGATTTTGAGTTCTTTAGAGTTATTGATTAGGGAAACTTAGTAAGAGAACTCTCTCTCTCTCTCTCTCTCTCTCTCTCTCTCTCTCTCTCTCTCCTTATCTATCTATCTATCTATCCATCCAAACTTAGAAGTTTATTTTAGTGTCTGTTTTCCTCAAACGCCATCTTATTTTTTGGGACAGGATCTTTCATTGAACATGGATCACTGATTCTGCTAGACTGGCTAGTCAACCATCTGCTGCAAAGCTCTTCCTATCTCCATTTTTTTCTAGCACTGGGATTATAGGTACCCACCACCATATCTGGCTTTAATGTGGGTCCTGGGTATCAAATTCGGGCCCTTACCTTACCGATTGAGTTACCTCCTCACCCTGCCTTTATGATTTAAGATACCAAAATATGATATTTGCAAATGCTTGATATGTGTGGTAAATAAGTTAAATGAGTAATAGTCCTGTGCGCACAGCCTCAGCTGTATTCGGCCAGCCTTTCCTAGCTCTGCAGTCCTCCTGAAGTTTTCATCAGTATCTCTGGTTTTGCAACTGTCTCATTGCTTTATGTTTGTTAGTGTTGTCAGCCTGGCTGGATCCTGAGGCCAACAATTCCAATTCCACTGCTTTACAAGGGCACAGCGAGAAACTAATCAATTTATTGAGCTAGATCAACTATATATAGTAAAAGAACTCTGAAATCTGAGCGCAGTCAATGAACAAGAATACAGGTTTTAAGTTAAATGGCCTGTGGGGTCCTTACCCATGTCTTCATTTCCATTGCCTGGTGCAAGAGGATGGTGGTGAGTGAGATGGTGTTGATTGGTGTTCCAAAAGTAAAGACATCTATGTCTGAACCTCGGTAGGTCTAAGGAGGAACAAACGGGCACTGTCAAGTAGGCATATCTGGGCATGCACAGACTTAAAGCTATGCTTTCAATACAATGAGGCCGGGAGTCAAGGGAGGGGAAGTAACATGATGAAGAGAGGGGAAAAGATGGGGTTCATTCAAGGAACTGAAAGGTAAGAAATGCTATTAAATTGCTTAGGAACATGCTTGCTTTGGTCAAAGAGGAAAACCATGGTGGAGTGGTACACAAAGGCTTCCTGAGCATTTCCCAGGCACAGCATAACTGCTGAGGGTAGGCGTGTCTCCCTTCAAGGAATTTGGTCTTTCAGGCAGGGCAGGTGGTGGTATACTTTAAGAGGATGAGAGAGTGCTGTAAGGACTAGATACCCTGGGAGCACAGATGAGGTTTTGTTAGCTGAGACTGGGTTATGATAAAGGAAATGATAGTCTAGACAGAGGGCAAGTCTAGGAGTGGCCAGTATGATGGATTTTGTGAGCTTGGCATGAACCTAGACATATCTGGGAAGAGAGATTCTTAGCTGAGAAAATGCCTTCATAAGATAGGCCTTTAGGCAAGTCTGTAGGGTATTGTCTTGATTAATGTTTGTTGTGGGAGGGTGCTACTCCTAGGCAGGTGGTATTGGGTGCTATAAAAAAGCAAGCTGATCAATTAATGAGGAGAAATCCAGCAAGCAGAATTCCTCTGTGGCCTCTGCTTCAGTTCTTGCCTATAGGTTTCTGCCTCAAGTTTCTGTCTGACTTCCCTCAGCGATGAACTGTGATATAGAAGTGTCGAGCTGGCGTTTTATTACAGCAGTAGGAAACTTACCTATAATAAATGCTTTCAGTTCTAGGGCAGGAATTATAGATACTAAAAAGCATAGGATAGATCATGCCTAAAGGTACCTCCTCCCTTAGGGAGGCTGGGCACCTTCATAGTAACTTTAGAAGGCAGGGGAATTACAGATATGCTATAATTTCATGGTGATAGCATAGTGCACAGGCATACACAGAGAAGGGGCTGCCACAGTAAGATGAGAGGGCATAGGAGGTCAGACAACATGGCCGCTAACAACACAATCCCATGAACCAACGCTGAACGGTTTTCCTACAAGGGATGATAACCCAGCGTAATGACAATATTTGGTTTTTCAAGAGCTATCCAAAATGAAGCTTGGCATACATTGTTCTGTCTTCTCAAACACTTTGGGTTGGATGTACTCAGCTAGTAATTTGCAGTCTCTGCCACGATGTACACAACAAAGATACTATTAGTCTTGATTTTGTCTAACTAAGACTAGTGTCACATGTGCCTTGTGTGTCTAGGATGGGACTCTATGACTTACCAGGTAGGGGATAAAGAAACAGATGAGGCTCTGGTAGAATGCATCAGCCATGGAAACCCAGAATGTTGGCAGATTGTAGCACTGCAAGTAAGAACACATTAATAACTCAGCCTCTGGTATTTGCAAGCATCTTCCTTGTGTGTGGCTGGGTTTGACAATATGATACTTTGCATACCTGTCTTCTTAGCCACAAGGGAGTTAAGTTCTAGCTCTGCCTCATACACATAGTTTAGTGGAAATTATGAACCTTCTCTGAGAACTGCTTCCTTTTCCCATAAAATATGGAGTTCAAGGGCACTAAATGCTTTGGTCTCTAAGAAGTGTTGTCAATGCCACTATCAGTGCCATACATTAGCTCTGTCACTACTACTGCTATTCTGAAGTCACTGAGTGCCATATGCAATGGAGAAGTCATTCATAGACTAGGATCAGTGTTCCCAAAAGTCAGAGATCAACTCTTTAAGAGACAATATTTCTTATCTTATACCTGCTCTTCTCTCTTCTCTCTCTCTCTCTCTCTCTCTCTCTCTCTCTCTCTCTCTCTCTGTATGATATATACTGAAGGACCTCATTAGGTAGCCAGCATGGCTATGGGGGGGGTAAAATCAGAAGAGCCTGAGATGGGCTATGCCCCCTCCTCTTCTTCTTTATCTTGGCTGCTTGGACTGCTGTATTGTTCTCCTCTGGGTTAGGACTTGGTCTGATTCTTTGGATGTCCTCAAAAATAATCAATGACTCTAAGACACCACCTTTGCTCTTCTTCACACCAGGTGCCAAAGCATGAACTGGACTCTCAGGTGTTTCGAAGCTCTTTCCTTACAGCTCCCTTGTGGGCAGCCCAATGTTGCCCCTATCTCTTCTGTGTAGCTTCCTTGTCTGTGCCTTGTCTAGTCTCACTACTTGGGTTATATCTTCAAGTCATTCAAAGCTTCAGTATGGCCTTTGTAGAAACCTACATGATGACTTCCTAAGCCCTCTGAAGTTTATTTGATTAAACTTGTTCTAGACTCTGTATAATCTTAGGTCTAGTTCTGCCTTCCTTAGAGTGACATAGAAGCATTCACCCCATGCCTTACTAATGAGGAGAAAATTAGCTGTTAGTCATAGGGATCCCCCAAACCAGGAGCAATGGTTTGGACATGATTTGAGTGTATCCCCAAGGGTCCCATGTTGGAAGCTTGGTCCTCAGTGTGATTATGTTTAAGACATGTTGCCTAGTGGGAAGTAGTTTAGTCACTGAAGGAAGGTGCGTCTGGATTGATGCTGGCTTACAGAGTGAGTTAGTTCCCATGAGAATGGGCTGTTAAAACAGAATCTCACTACCTTCCTGTCACACCATCTGATCTCCCCTTCTCACATATGCTTCCAGCATGATGCCACCTTCACGTTGTGATGGAGCCAAGGATACCTTCACCTAAAAGGCTGAGCAGACAGAGCTGCCTGATCTCAGACTTTTAGCATCAAAACTATGAGCTGCATAAAAATCTTAGTGATATCCAGCCCTTGGTGTTTTGTTAGAGGAACAGAAAACAGTCTTATAACTGGTCTTGGAGGGTTAATTGCTCCATTCCACAGCCTGGAGGGATGGGATCTTATCATATGTACTCCACAGTTTAGCTATGGCAACTGATGTGATATAATTATGATGTTATTAAAATATACTTACCAGTCTTATCTAACAGTCTTAGCTGCAAGTTTGAAACAGTCTAGAGTCAGCCAAAGTCACAAAGGAGGAAAGTGACATATTTGTGGCTAGGCAGTAGAATTCCTGACTAGTAGCGCAATACTCTTTCTCTGACTTGCAGGAAACAGTCAGATCAGAGGTCAGAGAGAATCCGAAGCTATGTCCCCATGCCTTCTGGAGTTCCTCACCTCAGAGTTCTGGCCACTCTTGTATAATTCAGGCAATGCCAGGAGTGTTTCTGCAGAGACATCTTTATCGAGGATTCCAAAGACGATGGGTGGCAAGGACGTGAAGAAGAGATTGAAGAATATCATCTGCCAATAATCGATCATGGTGGAGCCCGAGAAACCACAGAAGAACTGGTACCAGAACAGCAGGTTGACATAGCACTGCAGGCAGGAAGCATGGCTTCGTGAGCGAGGGCCTTGCGTGCCCTGTGGTGGACTATGATGGTTAAGAGCACAGGTTTGGGAAGTAGAGAGGCTGGATTTTACATGCCTGGGTGTATCAATTACTAGCTCTGTGACCTTGGGCAAGCTATGTCATCTCTGAACATTTTATTATCAATCATGGCACATGACATACAAACAGTATCCCAGTGGTAACAGAGAGTGGGAAGGGATGACAGGAAGCTGAGCAGTGGACTTCCAGGTAAAGATGGTAGAACACAGGTTGTCTCTGTGTGAGTCTGTAAGGGAGAGAGTAAAAGCAAGGATAAAGAGACTTCATCCTAAAGACAGAGGAAAAGCTTAGGAAATCTATGACAGAGGTGGAAGGAATCACGATGCACGGCACAAGAGACACAGGTGACACAAGAGACACAGGTGACACAGCCTGGTAGAGGGAGGAGACTCAGATGCCGCTTCCAAAAGGTAAAACAGATAAAAGTTTCGAGTTATCCCCCAAGACATTCTCACAACATTTAGAGAGTCAAACCCAGTGGATTCTGGTGAGACAGAAAATTCCTCCAGCAGATAGGTTAGCAGTAGAGATAAAACCCATTTTGCCACACTGCAACTAGGAGGACAGAACCCAAACGTCATAAAGAGAGTGATCTCACATTAAAGACTAAGCAAAAATATACTTGGGGTTCTGAGTTTAGGGAATATCCAAAGATCATGGAGCTTTGATGTAGCTGGCCTTAAGGGTTGGGTGAAAGAAGGCTCAGATGCTGTGTGGGTGGCTAGGTCGGGGCTGGAGGTGGTGGTGGTGTTGATGGTGGGGTAAGCATGAATAGAGGGAATGTCTTACCCACTCAGAATTACCCTTCAGGGTGATGATAACTGAGTCTGAAGTCAGGGGTGAGATCAAATTATGAAACCACCTGTTTTGCAGCGCACCAATCTTTAAAGTTCCAAAAATATGAAAGCAGGTCCTCTGTGAGACCCTGCCTTCCCCAGCTAAAACAGCCACCCCAGGATGGTAGAACATATTTCCATATCATGCAAACCTAACTGTGGCTAGCAGTCATGCTGATGTGCAAGGAAAGAGAATGCTTCCTTCTGAAGAAAACTCTGGGGAACATCAGATACTTGTCTGACAGGACAGGTAAGAGGTCACATTTTAACTGGTCCCCTCTACACATACTTGTAGTTCCAGTTTGAAGGTCTAAAAAGAAGCTACCCTGTCACCCACTCCCTTTTAAAATATACATTTAGCATAGGATTTTTATTTACTGTATTGTATTAATTTACATCAACCTGATTTTTAAACAAGATTTATTTATTTATTTTATGTATGTGAATGCACTGTCGCTGTCTTCAGACACACCAGAAGAGAACATCCAATTCCATTACAGATTGTTGTGAGCCACCATGTGGTTTTTTGGGAATTGAACTCAGGACCTTTGGAAGAGCAATCAGTGTTCTTAGCTTCTGAACCACCTCTTCAGTCCATCATCAATCTAATTTTTATTTATGCACTTTCTAATTTATTTGTGTTTTTGTTCCTCCCTTGTTTCCTTCCTCTCCCCTCCCCTACATTGAGTCATACTTTCATTTACCTTACAGGTCTTTAAAAAGTAATCCTTTTAAATGTCTTTTTTATTCCCCCCTTATACTGATCTAATTTAGAACTTTTTCATTATTGGGAGAACTTTTAACATTTTCTTTAGTTTTGGTTCACAGCTCTTTCTTCTCCTACTTATAACAATCCTTCCCACCCCTCTCCTTTCCATCAATTCCATCAGGCTTCTCCCTTCTCTCTTCCTCCCATCTCCCTCCTTCATCACATCCATTACTATTTTCATCCTTACTCTGAATTATTTTTAACTCCATAGCCCATGCTACTCTCATTTTCGGATCTGTGCTCATTGATGGACTGTAAAGTATAATTCTCGACCTTGCCTGCTGAGATGATGTATTCATTTTCTCCTGGCTGAGTGGTGTGGGGACTGAGCCTTCAGGAGCTCAGTATGAAGGAGGTTTCCTCCATACAAGCACAAAGAGATATGCATAAATTGCTAGACAGAAATCCAAGAAACATGAAAAACAAGACAAAACGACTCCTCCATAATTACACAGTTTCTCAACAATGGGACTCAAAGATACCCACATGGATGAAACACTTGTGGAAGCTTTCAAAACCCTGAAAAGAACATACAAGTAGGTTGCTAAATCCAATGTAGATCCTAGAGAGGAAAGTCATAACACAGGATGAAAATTCATGAAGAAAATTAAGATTTGGATGAAAAAAGGAAAGGGATATTGGAAGAGACTTTTTAAAAAAAAGGCTAGAAAGGAAGCTCAAGGAACAAAATGAAAACCTGGTATAAAGCATTTCCCAAAGACTCAAGCTAGCAGCAGAAAAAAATGTCAGGGATGCGGGAAAGGAAAGATGAAACCCTGCATTCAAACATCAATAAATGTATATGATCGCAACATCCTCAGACTGTGGGGTATGACCAGGATACAGAACTTAACATGGGCAACAGAAGGAAGGACTGAGGCAAACTGAAGGCACAGATAATCTAGTCGGTGAAAATTATAACAGAAAAATCTCCAAATCTAGAGAAGGAAATAAGCATTTAGAACCCCCAATAGATATGACTAGAGAACCATGACATGCTCTACAGTCAACATGACAAAAATACAAAGCTAAGAAACGACATTAAAAGTGGTAGTGAGAGGCCTGGGGAGACAGTGCCATGGTAAAGTGTGTATCACACTAGTGGTATGAACTGCTTCTGAGGGAACCTGAGCTTAGTTCTGAGCACCCAGATTCACAACTGACTTCTACTTAATTTCTAAGGAATCAGATGTCCTTTGTGATCTCTGCAGGCACTGGACTCTCATACAAAAATCCCATGTCATGCACGCTAAAAGTAAAAATTCTTAATAAAATCTTTAAAAAAATAAGCTGTAAGAGAAAAATGTTACAGACACTTGGTTTTTGACAAAGAAGCCAAAATCATACATGGAAAAAAGAAAGCATCTTCCATAAGTGGTGCTGGTCTAATTGGCTGTCTGAATGTTGAAAAATGAAAATAGCCTCATATTTGTCACCTTGCAAAAAGCTCAAGTACAAGTGGATCAAGAACCTCAACATAAAACCAGATACACTGAATCTAATAGAAGAAAAAGTTGGAAAGAGTCTTGAACTCATGGGCACACGGGGAAATTTCCTAAACAGACCTCTAATGGCTCATGTTATAAGATCAAGAATTAATAAATGGGAACTCAGGAAACTGGAAAGCTTCTGTTAGGCAAAGGACATAGCCAGTAGAACAAATCAACAACCTACAGATTGGGAAAAAAATCTTCACTAACCTCACGTCTTATAGAGAGCTAATATCCAAAATATATAAAGAACTCAAGAATCTAACCACCAAAAAACCAAACAACCCAGTCAAAATCACCTAAAGAAATGTTCAAAGTCCTTAGTGATCAGGGAAATGCAAATCAAAATGAGCCTGAGATTCTACCTTATACCAATCAGAATGGCTAAGATCAAAACCTCAGGTGACAACACATGTTGGCGAGGATATGGAGAAAGAGAAACACTCCTCCACTGCTGGTGGGATTGCAAACTGGTACAACCACTCTGGAAATCAATCTGGAGATTCCTCAGAAAATTGGAAATAGATCTACCCGAAAACCCAGCTATACCACTCTTGGGAATATACCCAAAAGATGCCCCACCATGCCACAGGGGCACATGTTCCACTATGTTCGAGTGGCCTTGTTTATGATAACCAGAAGCTGGAAACAACTCAGATGTCCCATGACAGAAGAATGGATACAGAAAATGTGGTTTATTTACACAATGGAATACTACTACTCAGCTATTAAGAATGAGGACATCCTGAGTTTTGCAGGCAAATGAATGGAATTAGAAAATGTAATCCTGAGTGAGGTAACTCAGACCCAAAAGGACATGCACAGTATGTACTCACTGATAAGTGGATGTTAGCCAAATAAAGTACAGAATTCCCAGGATACAGAACTCAGAAAGGTTAACAAGCTGAAGGGCCCAAGATCCCACTTGAGAGGGAGAAGAAAGCAATCACAGGAGGGAAAGGGAGGGATGGACTTGGGTGGAAAATGGCATAGGGAGGGGGAATAGAAGAACATGATCAGGTATTGGGTGTGGGAAAAAGATTGAAGCCCCGAGAGCCAGGAGAAAGAATGGAAACAGGCAACCTGGGGAGGTGTTGGAGGTGGCTAGGATCCTCCAGAATGTATCAGCGACATGGGAAGTGAGAGAGACTATCTGGACTCAAAGGGAAGGAACTTAGATGAAATGCCTTACAGTGGGGAGAGGGAACTTGTAGAGTCTACCTCCTTCAGAAAGACAGGGTGTCAAGTGAGAGATAGGGTTGCCATTCTACAGTCAAAACTCTACCCCATAATTTTCCCTGTCTGAAAGAACAGCAGGGACAAAAGTGGAGACAAGCCTGAGGTAAAGGAGGTCCAGTGACAGGCCCAAAGTGGGTTCCAGTTCAAGGGGAGACCCCAAGGTCTGACACTGTTACTGAGGCTATAGAGCACTCACAAGAACAGACCTATCATGACTGCCCTCCTAAAGACACAACAAGTAACAAAGAGTCAGAGGCAGATATTTGCACCCACCCAATGGACAGAAGCTGCTGACCCCTGTGGCTCAATTAGGGAAAGCTGGAAGAAGCAGAGGAGGAGGGTGACCCTGTAGGAGGACCAGCAGTCTCAATTGACCTAGAGCCCTGAGATCTCTCAGATGCTGGATCACTAACCAAGCAGCATCCATCAGCTGAGATGAGGCCCCCAACACATAGACAGCAGAAGAGTGCTGGGTCTGGGTTCAGTCAGAGATTGGAGGCCCCAGGGAGTGGGGAGGTCTGGTGGGATGGAGGGCAGGGAGGTGGTGACATTTTCATGGAGACGAGGTGGTAGGTGGGGGTGGGATGGGGAGGAGGTATGTGATATGGAATAGTCAGAGGGTGGACTGGGAGGGGAATGAAATCTGGAGTGTAAAATAAAGAAATTAAATAAAAAGAGAGAGAGAGAACAAAAACCACCGTAACACCACAATAACACCAGATTGCTAATCAGAAACAGTCAAAATCAGGATATCATGCAATGATCTATCTTAATCCCTGAGACTAAATAACTGGCAACCGAGAGTGCTGTACCTAGCACTTTTCAATTTGACAGAAATAAAGACAAATGTTACACATTCTCACTTGTGGTTGCTGTCTTCAAGTCTTCACATGGGAATATAAAAGCTGGGGAAACTGAAGAAGCCAGGAAGTAAAAGGGACCATGGGGATACTAGAGAAGTCCCTAGTAAGATCCAAGTGATATGAATGGGGAAATATAGCATGGGGCTTATTTGGGGATCAGGAGTGACATCAATAGGAGCGGAAGGGAGGAGTAATGACACCAAGAATGCTTGAAAAAGTCATACAGAAACATTAAATATTTGCCTAAAGTTATGTTTACACACGTGCACATGCACCCATCCACACATTCCTCCCCACCCCCACAAGTAAATGCACATCTTGAAGTTATGTCACTTGAACTGAACTAAAATTCATATGGACACTTAAAAGGTCTGGGAATTTAAAATGATTCTTACCAGAAAAAGCAATGCCAGTGACAAGTTAGCACTCCAAATCAAATGATATTACAGAGCCACAGTAACAAAACAGCTTGGCATTGGACATGTAGACCAATGAAATAGGTCAGGGGATTTGAAAATAAACTTACACAGTAATAGCAGTCTGATTTTTGTAGAAAAATGTCGAGCACTATCTTTTAATTAAATAAGAGTTCTGTCTCTGTCTCTTTCTCTCTCTGTGTGTGTGTGTGCACGTGAGTGCAGTGTGTGCTGTGGTCAGAAAAGGGCAGTCAGATTCCCTTGAGTAAGGAGTCACAGGTAGTTGAAAAACCCTTTATGCAGGTGCTGAGAACTGAACTCAAGACCTCTGGAAGACTAGCAGTGTCTTCCATTGAGCAATCTTCTAGGGTTCTAACTGTCTAACCATTGGCAAGGCTGTCAAAACTGTACGCTGGAGAAAAGGCAGCCTCTTCAATAAATGGTGCTAAGAAAACTGTATATCCACATGTGTAAGAATGAAACTAGAGTCATATCTGTCATTTTGTGTGGAGGTAAATTCTAAGTAGGCCAAAGATCTTTATGTAAAAACTGAAACTTTGAAATGTCTGAGAGAGGAAAGAAGATGTAGGCACAGGAAAGGATTTCATGACTAGGACTTCAGTGGTTCAGGCAATAATTCCCTAAATTGAGAATTAGGTGAAGTTAAGCTTTGGCAGAGCAAGGCTTCTTCAAAACCACAACCCTTGTGAAAACACTGTCTCTGTAATGCGAAAGGAAAGACTGCCAACTGTGCACCAGAAATGGTATTCACACTCAGGATACCCAGATGACTGCAGTTTTAACCACCTATAACCATCTACCAATAACTGGGCTAATTAACCGGCTAGAATATCCTCAAAACAAACACAAACTGCTAATATCTGAAAAAGTGTTCACTATCCTTAGCTATCAGGAAAGTGCAGATTTAAGCTGATGTCAGCAAGAAAGTACATGACCCTGATCGATTGATTGATTGGAGGATGATGAAGGAGGAACCCTTGTTCACAGCTGGAGGGAACAGAACTTGGGCAATTACAATGAAATTTCTATGGAGGGTCCTTTCTCTATCAATGAAACTAGAACTGTCACGTGACTCATCTTTGATAAAAACCCAAAGACCCTAAGTCCATACTCACAGAGATACTCCTGGCTTTGTTCATAGTTGCACCATGCATGATGGCCAGGGAATGGAATCATGTGAATGGATATGGAAAATAATGTATATATTTATAGGTATTTAAATATGTGTGTTCTTAGCTCGTGAAACTAGAAAGAATCATGGTGGTTGGGGGATAGGGTAATGTAATATGTAAATAAGGGGGATAATTGAGAGAACAGAGGGGGTCAGCTGGAGGGTGGAGGAGGACATTGGCATAGCATGGGTTGGAAGAATAAAGGATAATAACAGTGTATGAAGAGGTCATGAGGAAACCTATTACTATGTATACAAGCTGAAAAAACTTAATACAAGTTAGTCCACGAGCAGGAACCCTCAGGGGAAGGTGACCTCATGACAGTTACCATGTGCTTCCTGATGACCTTATAACTCAGAAGGGTGAGTTATAAGGCTTAAATAGGCCATTTTCTTTAAAACAGTGTCTCAATACAGAGGCCTGGCTGACCTGGAATTCACTATGTAGACCAGGCTTGCTGCAAACTTAGAGATTTGTCTGCCTCTGCTTCCCAAGAGCTGGGACTAAATGTGTATGTCAGCATGGCAGGATTTACTTTTGTCTTGACAGCTCTTTTTCTGTCCAAGATCCTCTTAATGGAAGTGTGCTGGTCAACTGTATTGTAAAATGGTTTGAAGTATGGGTCTAGCCTCAGGGAACTGAGAAGTTCAAGACCTGAGGCTTAAAGATAGCAATGGGGGTGGGAGGGGATGACTCACAAGAACTTACTCAGTAGACTTGTGCCAAACTAGCACCTTCATTTACTAATTGCTGGGTTATTATTAGTTTTTAAAAGACATGCATGGTCTTGGTAGGGCTTCGAACTCTCAATCCTCCTATGTGAGCCTCCCAAAGGTTGGGATTAAGTGCCGACATATCTGACAAGGTCAATGTTATTTGGAAGAGGCTATTATTATTATCATTATTAATGATAAGACTTGAATACTATCACTAGTTCTAACACTATATTACATGTGAGGTACACCGGACTGGTGTCTAGTACAATTGATGTGCCGTACCCATTAGCATTAGTTATAACCATGGGTGAGGTTAATGCTAATATCATTAAATGTATGTTATTAATAAATATCAATACTATAGCAATGATATTGCTAGCTCCTGTCAAGAAATGAGGCTCTAAGATATTCAGCTGCCCTTTATCCTAGTTGAGAGCTAGAAACAAGCATCTGAATTTTCAAGGTTCTTTCTCTTCATTCACTCTGGGCCTTTTCCAGTCCTTGGTCCTATCTTTCGGTTACGTAGTAAGATTCATCTAGACAACCGTAGCCAACAAAGCAGACAATATTTGTTGCCTAGTCTTTATGGGAATAAGATTTTCATCTCAATATGGACAGAGCATTTCCTCAGGGTAACGAAATTTTCTTCTTGGCTCAGTCCACACACTGTGTCCGCTGGCTAGCATGCTGCCTAGCACACAGCAGACATTCAATAGTTGTTTGAGTAGATGAAATAAATCTTTGTTTTGTCCTGACATGCATCTTGAAAATTTTAACATCCAGAGTGTATTCTTCCCCTAGAGTCTGGTTTCCATTTTCCCTCTGGTCTTTGCATCTCGCAGGGAGCACGCTGAATCCCGTGACAGCAGGGTTGAGATTGGGTGCCCATTCTTCCCTAGATGCTCCATTACAGTAATTAATTCATTGTTCAAATTTCAGAGAAGGCAGGGTTTTAATCCCCTCTGGAATTGGTTTCGGATGTGGAAGTCATAGTTCCCCACCCTCTAATTACAGCTGGGAGATAATACAGCATCAGTACTGCAGTTTTGAGCTTGGCAACATGCTAGAAATAAATATCATTTGAGCTTTGAGAGCATGACTGGCTGGAGAGGTTTTCCTTCTGTTTCACAAATTTAATGCAGAGAAGAGGCTGTGCTAATTCAAAAGGATGATTCCTTGGATGCAACAGAAGAAAACCTAAACAGGATGTTTTGAATTCCGAGTAAACTGCCTTTCATTCTTAGAGTGACTCGCTTTCATAGACAGTGCTGAGACAATATCACCATCCAGCTGATTGGATTTACCTAGTTTTTGTTGTGTGGTTCGTTTACATGTGTGTGCATTGGACTTCGGACAGAGAGGTTTACTTCTGAACAAGGAAGACTGTTAGAGCCTAAAACCATAGAGTAAGAGGAATATGATATCATTTTATAGGCTACTATATTTGTCTTTCATCACCCAGTGTTAATTGTCCATTCTTCCTTAAGGGAAAAGGAATCAAATTCTATTCTCATCAAAGATCCTTGAAGTAGGTGATGGAAACTCAGTCCCTTGTTCCTTCCCTTAGTCCAACTATCCTTTGATGTCTTCTTATACTCACTGTTAAATACAGAGTTTCAAAATAAAAGCCTTTGTTACAGCTCTAATGCCTCAGCTTGGTCTTTGCTTTGGGGGCCTTGCTTGGGGTACTTACTTTGGGGCCTTATTAGGATAGAAACCAGCTTTCATTTAGGATACACAGCATATCCCAGGCCACACACCCATAATAAATGGATCAACCAACCATGAATTGAAACCTCCAGAAGAATTAGCCAAAATCATCCTTTCCTCCTTTATAAGTTGATTATCCTAGGTATTCTACACTGAAGGAGAACTGACCAATCAGAGCACTCGTGAGAAAGGAACCATTACCACCTGCATTTTATAGATGGAGAAACAGAATTTTGGAGACCTTCACTAACATGAGAATCTGGGTTGGAACTGAATATATCTGACTCCAGGATCCACATTCACAAGCATTCATGCTGCTCCTGTGTGCCAGATGCTTTTTGGACAGCATTACCAATTCTTATGACAACATTCCGGCAAGCAATAGCTGCCCCCTTTCCTCTTTTAAGATGAAAGAGGAATCCACAGTCCAGGCAGAAATGAACAGTGATGCCCAAAGTTGCACAGCTAGTGAGACAGCAAATCCAGGTGAGCCTGCCTGATTTCCTCACACAGAAATACTTCATCCAGTATTCTGAGGAGACAGAGCTCTTGCAAGGACTTTGTGATCTGTGTTCCCACCCTGGGTACACTGGGGTTACTCACCACGTTCTTATAGAAGTAATACACTACCATCCTGGCCAGGCGCGAGTAACACCAGTGGCCATGCACAAGCAGGAGCTTCTTGAGGTGGCTGAAGCGGGCAATGGCGAAGTCACTGGACATGACAGCCTAAGAGGAGAGCGGAGGCATTAGTTTTCAATTTACAACCATCAGTGCCCCCAAAGAAGCTCTCTTGAAGACAGTGCTTTATTCTAGGTCTGCAGCATTCAGGGCCTGCCTGATCCCTTGTCATCAGGCAGGGATCAGTTTGGAAGCTGAAACTTTACTACAATCTAAGAGGGGGAAGCCAGGAGGGCCAGAACTCTACTTCGCCCTTGTTTCCATCCATTTAACCAGCAACTATTTATTAAGGACCAGTGGCAGTTTCTGTTCTAGGAGTAAAAGAAAGAACTAAATTCACCAGGTGATTCTCAAACCTCTGAGTACTCTTGGGTGCTTCTCAAGTAGATCATTGGCATAATATACAGATGACACAATTGGTTGGGAAGTTCATTTACACGGTGCTGAGATGGACGTTCTGTCATTGGGGTCGTTTATAATAAGATACAAAGATCTCTTAAGAATAGGAGGTTTAGATGTGTTTGTTAGGAATCTTGGAATACTTTCGGATTATGTTAACTCCCCAAGCCTCAGTTTTACTATCTGAAAAAATGATTGACAATCTATAATATACAATTATTATTGAAATTCCATGTGGTAACATATAAAGTATATAACACTGCTGGCATATGGTCAACACCCAACGGGTGACAGAGAACTAAGGCAGCCATTCTCATTCTCAGCAACAACTTAAAGCAATATCTTCTCTAGTGGTGAGACTATGAACACTGATGCTTCAAAAATCAAGGTCTGATTTAACAGGGTCTGATCTCACTTTAGTATGCTTGTTCCAAATTGAATTTTTAGAGAATTAGGTACACTATGAAAATGTACCAATTAATTTATGAGGCAGTAAAATATGTTCAAATTTCCCTATGTCCGTCACTCCTTATAGAAGTCACAAGAAGGATATGTGGAGTCAGAGAAAGGTTTAAATATGCTGTGTATCCTTAGACTATAGCTACCATTGCTGTTTGTAGAAAGCCACATAACCTCAATGTCCCTCTGTTTTTAAAGGACTGAGTGGCAGGATTTTGATGAAAGAGGACACAGATGCTTGGGAAGGCCTCAGCAGTCAGTTGATAATTCTGTGAAGCTCAAAGGTTTCTTCAGCACTGTGGGATATTCCTCAAATCTACAGCAAGGGGAAAGGAGAACAGACAAGAAGAAAGACGAGATAAAGGGCACAGTACCTGCATGCCTTCCTGCCCAGATATTCCAATGCCAATGTCAGCAGCTTGAATCATGCTTACGTCATTGGCTCCGTCCCCTGAAAGAAAAGAGGCCATCGAGCGTCTTTATACTCAGTCTAACCACTCAGTGATGAGAATGCTCAGAGTGGCCCATTTGTACAGTTGAATCCTTTCAACATTTCCCTAAATAGGATACCACTTTTACCATATTTGGCCTGAAGGTTTTCTTGTTCTTCAACTATGGATAAGAAACCCCACTTTATTTTAAAACTCTCAATGATCTTATTGATTTTTTACTCCATCAATGGTGATCAAAAACATCTTGAATGGTCCTTCACAATGTACAGAAAGGCCTTTGAAAATCTCAGAATAGATTTTGCTGAAGAGTAAATTGAGACTCTGACCAATTTTGAGACATGGTGAAGTCTGTCCATCCGGTGAAGTAGTAGTGGAACTTGGGTCTTTCTGTTCTGGGGCTGTTAGGGATTTGATATAACATGTCACTTAAAAGGCTTGTGTGCTTAAGGGTTGGTCTCCAGATGGTGGAACTACCCACTGAGAAGTGATTGTGTCATAAGGGCTCTGATTTTATGAGTGGAGAAATCCAGTCATAGACTTATAATTTGATAGCATTCTTGGGAACAGGTGGGAAGTGGGACCTAGCTGAAGGAAGTAGGTGACTTGGGATATACCTTTGAAGGGTGTCTTCTCTTAGGCCCCTTCCTGCCTCTCTCTCAGTTTTGGTTGTCATGAGGTGGCACTTCTATTGCATTATACTCCCTCCATCATGACTCTGTGTGTGTGTGTGTGTGTGTGTGTGTGTGTGTGTGTGTGTGTTAGAGCTAGAACAAATGCTAAGTGAGATTGTACCATGGGATTATATTCCTAGATCATCCCCCCTGAGATCCTGCCTCACACTTCAGGAAGATGTAGCCAAAACTGCCCAAACCATGAGCAAAATAAACACTCACTCACTTGAAGCTGTTCATGTCAGATATTTTATCACAATGACAAAGAGGTGACTGAAACAAGGTCTAAGAATCTTCTCTATCTTAGTTTGGCTTGAACCAACTACCATATCAAGATAGCTAGAATGCGGGGATAGACAGCTCATCAGAGACCCATGGGATTCAGTTTTCTGTATAAATGTAGAAAAGTGGGATTTATTCACTATATTTTTTGGCTGGGATATAGTAGTCACATTGAATGAATTGAGGTTTCATGAAATTGGAGGCAAGGCCATGAAACACACACACACACACACCACAGGGATACACACACACACACACACACACACACACACACACACACACACAGACGTACACATGGATACCCTACCTCTGATACCAGGACTATCGAATAGACTATTGTCTTATGTAGTAAAAAAAATTCTGCATCTACAATATAGAAATAGTTACCATATTATATCTATTGAAATGTAGCTGATGAAGGTCTATTTAATTCAAGAAGCCACATACAGTTCTATATAGTGAGGGCATCTTACAGAGCCAAAATCTCCCCAGTGATTTATCTTGTAATCCAGAGCTTGGCAAACTAAACTCTAAAGGATCAGATAAATATTTTCAGCTTTGTAAACTATAAAGCAAAGTGAAATGATTATTGTCAAAAGGCTGGTAGTATTAAACTGTATGTTTAAAAATACAAAAACCATTATAAGCTTCCGTAAAAAAATATATAGTTGGCTGGAATCAACCTGTGGCCTATGTTTTGGTAACTCCTATTAGAGACAGTGTCTACTGTATCCTCCTCTGGAACCTACTGTTTTTGCCTAGTAGCTTCTCCTATTTAAGTTGTAATTAAGTTTACATGGTTCACCATAGAAAATAATGGAATTGGAGAGGAGAGAGAATAATTCTTCTACAATTATTTGGCAACAAATATATGGAGCTTTAAAGTGTTGTCACTAATATTGTACTCCATAAATTTATATAATTTATGGGCCAATTAAAAATGTAGTAGTTGACTTTCTTTGTAGACCTTGTCATTATAATAGTGATTCTTTTCTTGATAGCACAGCAGTCCATAATTTTAATCCTCTCAAAGGCAGAATAAACCTAAGCTTTAACTTTTTCTGTTGGCACACCATGAGAAGCAGAGGTGTGGAATCATGCCATTTCTCACCCTGTTGGTTTTGTTTCTGTTGCTATAGGAGTGAAGCCAATATCTAACCTCAGAGAATATGTGCTAGGCTATTGTCTATTGTGTATCTGAATTATAGAAGAGGACAGTTCACAGTATTGAAGTAGTGGTGTAGTTGCTAAGGATCTGTTCCTTTTAGTTTTATTTTTCTTTGAGACATGATCTCATCCCAAACTGGCCTAGACCTCTCTGTGTAGGTGAGGATAACTTTGAATTCTGATTCTCACTGCCACTACCTCCTAAGTGTTCAGATTATAGGCATATGCCACTGTGCCTGGTCCTCCTAGTTTTTAAATTCAGTTTTTATATTGCACATGGAAAAAGAATATAATATTTTCCCGAGCTCTAAAACAGGAGAGAAGAAAAAGGAGAGGCTAGAACATCTGTAGAGATATGATCTTAAGTAGAATAACTTAGCTACCCTTACCTGTATGTCTGAAACCATGGAGAGTGATAGACTCTATAGACTATTTTTGTGTATATAGGCAATGATAGTAAGTTTTAAATAATAAATTATGTCCAATAAAAGATTAACAATAGCTAATAATATAACATTATGGCAAATTATAACAATACATTATAATAGTTATTTAAATTCATGAATGATAATTTCTATAATTTTCTACTCTTAGGTCCAAAGGCAGCTAAAATTGCAGAAGGTGAGATTAGGTTGCTGTATGAGTTGAGAGATGGGGGCAGGGGAGTGGCTATTTCTAATACATGTATGGAATGTACTCATCATGAGGTCAAAAAGTGAATGAAACACACCCTGTCCCTGTAAACTTATGTGTAGTAGGTACAATGGGGAATGAGGATCTCCCCCAAAGGGCAAGATAGGAATGGTGGTGGGGTGTTTTACAGAGCATTTTGTACAAAGGCTTGGAGAAATGGTGGCGAGGAAGAAGGCCCATGGAGAATGGCTAGTAATTTAATTTGGACAGAATATGAAGAGCCCAGTGATAAGAAATGAAAGTTGGCCATGATAAGAAATACCATCCGGAAGTTAGTGGAGAGCAGATCATAAAGATTCCTACAAACCAGGCTTGGTGTTCCTGGGAGGTATTCAGTGGGAAATTTTTATTTCTGTGCTTGATATGACTAGTCTGACCAATGTATCATCAACCAATGAGAGTAGATTAAGAATATGCTTTGAAATGACTTTGGATGTAGACACTAGCATACCAAATTAAAAAAGACGATTTAAAGATTTCAAATACCCCTACCAGCCTACTATCCCCAGAAGAATAGCAAATTTATATATATCCTAGGTATTACCACAGGTAAAATAATTTTGGGAGAGTACTGGATGATGTCTCTGAGTGGAGCTCTCTTGCTTGTCTATTTCTGGAAGAAGTATTTTTAAAACTATTTCATGTTTTGAGTTCAAGACCCTTCTAATCTAGGCCTCCATCTAAATATGATTTTTATTTAGCTAATTGGCCAGTTCTAAGAGCTTTGATCATTGCTCTAATCTAGTGTCCCCTGTTTCATCTCCTAACATTGACATCTTGACCGTGATTTTTGACAAAGACAAGGAACCTCTGCCTACTCATATGGGTATTCATAGCTGACCCAGGTCAGACCATTCCTGCCAAGATACCACCCACATCCCAGCATGATGGATACCTATGGAAAGAGTCATGACGCTCAACTTGTCTCGCACCAGCTTGACAATCATACTCTTCTGCAGTGGGGTGGAGCGGCAACACAGGACAGACCGACAGTACTGAGTCAATTCCAGGAATTTATTTTCCAGCTTTCCCTGGAAAATTGCATTCAGTGTCTTCCCATCAATGACCAGTCCAATTTCAGGAGCCATAGCTCCCAAGTTAACAGATGGCTTCTTAGATGGAATGCAGTACCCACAGAGTTTTCTGGCTGGCTGCTGTGGTTCATGAAATCTCTTTACGTCTTCCAATGCACAGTTGAGGATGGACTCGCAGGTTTCCTGCAGTGTCATGTAATCACGTATTAGTAAACAACCTCGCCTGTTAAAACCATACCCTTACTTTTAGTAAGATAATTATAAAACTCTATCATATAAGTTATTCAGGAATTTTTTCTCTCAGTTCAATGCACATTTCTCTGCAGTATTTGAAGCAGTATTAAGCCATACTAATTTTTGAGACATCAGTGGCTGGAATAGGAGGTAATTAGGAGTAGAAGTGGCTGTTGCAAGATGCCAACTGAGTTGGGCTGGGTATAAGATAAAAATCAGCACTAATATGTTGGTAGACACTGACAATATTTCATGCTGTTATATGAGCAGTTTTCTGTCTCTTCCAGTCCTCCCCAATTCCCCGTTGTGCCTTTACACATTGTGGTAGGTATCCGTAGTCTTGGTTTAGAGTTGAGGAGGTTGAAACAATGAGTAACTTAGTACCTTAGTCAATGTCAGCCAAACAGTAGTGAGGCAGGAGCCTTACTTCTTCAAATGTGGTTTCCTAACTTAAAAAGAAATCTACCACCCTGTGTAGCTCTATGGTGTATTGTACAGAGGTCTTAAGAACTGTGCTATACAGTGTTTTTCATGTTGGTCTGAACTGACCATGAATGTGAAATTCTTACTGGTTCAAAGAGTGTTCTCTGTGATTTTTTTTCTACTTCTTTGAGATGGTCTTTTGATACAGTTCAGGATGGCCTTGAACTTGTGATACTACGCTTTTCAAGTGATTAAAGATGTACTACTATCATGTTAGTTTTATGATTTTTCATAAGTGATGTTATTTTGAAATTCAGAGAGGAAGTTGTTTTTAATTAGCAATTCTTTTCTAACACTTTGAATTATATCAGTGGTAAAATCCAATCACAGTACTAATTGTTCTTCTGGTATCTCTTCAATTCTTGTAAACATCACCTTTGAATAAAGCTTGAGAAGGCAGAAGATAATAATAAAAACAACTTTAATAGCATGTTGTACTTAAATGAACTGTATTTTCCATGTAAGTATGGCATGCATGCATTTCTGTATGGATGTTTGCATACGTGTTGGTGAATGTGTAGGTGTGTGTGCCCGTGCCCTGTGCATGTGGAGGGCAGAGGGATGTCTGTTGCCTGCCGTGATCTTTCTCCACTTTACCAAGGCAAAGTCTCTTCTCACTAAACCTAAAACTTGTCAATTTGGCTAGGCTATCTAGCCAGCTTGCCCTGGAAATTCCCTGCCTTACCCTTCTAAATGCTGGAATTATAGGCATGCTCCATGCCCACTTGTCATGCAGGTTTCAGGGACCTAAACTCTGATCCTGTACTTGTGCTACAAGTACTTTATTCTTTGAGCCATCCCCTGAGCCTATCAGGTTCTTTTATCCATGATAAGGGATGGTATTTCTTTATTAGTCAAAATGCCAAAAATATATTCTAAAAGTAAAGTATTATTCAAATGAGTTAATTTAAATAAAATCATTAAGAGAAGTAGTTCAGGTGATATGTGGATAGATTGGGTAGACTTTGGTAGATTTTGCAAAGTTACTCTTTAAGTGACAGATCTGGGGCAGCTCGATCTACTGTCTAACAATCAGTGGAGTAATTCCTGGAGCAGATACAGCTCATTTTCCTGAGTCTTCCCCTAGGAGATGCTAAATTGCTTGTTGCAGACAGTGGAGGGGCCACAGGAACTGGTTCTGGAGTATAAAGTTTTACCAGAGCATTAATTTAAGAAAGATAATGGGGTGATTCTTGCTGGATGTTGGTTCTAGTTACATAAATTCCTCTGGACTGAACCATACAGTCACTGGAACTGTGATGTTCACAGCTAAACATGAATCCGCTTGTTCTCACATTTTAATCACAATAGTTGTAGTTATTGAATATTTAACATTGTCAGGAGCCTGCAGTAAACAGTGCTGTGGTGATTCCTTCCAGTCATAGACCTAATGACTCTCTCCCAAAGAAGAGAATCTTATAACCCCCCTCAAATAATGCATCTTTCTTCATAGTATAAAAGCCAAACTTCTCTTCTGGGGTCTAGCTCAGCCAGTGAGAGGCCAGCATTCTCTCTCCCACTCTGATTGCTTCCACTCACCTGCCTTTCTGCTCTTCCTTTCCCATGGTATACACTATGTTCCCAGGCTCTCTCTTCCAACTGACCCATGGGTATATTGCTCCTTTTATCCAGGTCTGCTGAATCCCATCCCTGCTCCACTGACAGGGGATACACTCACTTTCCACATTCCTTACTTCATTTTCCATGCCTGCCTCCTGAATACAAACACGATAGCTTGGAAGACATTCATTAGGTTTCATTCTATAATTTCCTGATCCTCACACTTTGCGCAACCTACTCTTGTGGAAAATACTAATTTCTGGCTTTGTTTCTTAAACCTTCTCTCCCATCCCATCATGACATACCCCCATAATGCATTATTCCTTTCAGGATGCTGCTCCATGACATATAAATTGATGTTGAAAGTTTAGCGCTGGGTAATTTCAGTTTACGTGGGACTTTTCTATAGGGGGGTAAATGTTATCCAGCAAGACACTGACAATTGAGTAAACGAGTGCGGTATGTGACTTGCACTAGCCTGGCAAGAGAGCAGAATGCTAGATTTGGTGTCTAGACTAGCAGACTAGCTGGGGTGGGGTGAGCAGTTGGGAGGCCCACTTTCTGTTAAGTAGCAACATCAAAATGACCAATTTACTAAGTATGTGGATGATGGACTATTGGATGATGGGTTGAATGTCTTTCAGATCATCTGAGAACCAAGATCTAAAGAGTTAACTGAGGGGATGCTAAGTATATCAACATTCAATCCCTTTTTGGCCTCACCTGATTCTCTGTGTTAATGGAGTACACGGTGTCAGCCTGATCCAGCAGTTTGCAGGAATGTGCGACATTGACGGCTGTCTCCTGTTTATCTCCTGTCAAAACCCAGAGCTGGATTCCAGCCTCCCGCAGTGCAGCGATGGTATCTGGAACCCCTTCTTGGAGTCGATCTTCAATCCCAGTGGCTCCTGGAAAGACATGGGAGCACAGTATGTCAAGTGTGTGGCAGCTTACTTTCCCCACATCATTACACAGCCATTCATCAATTATGTTTTCTGTATTAGTCTATGCACATTGGATGCAACCAGGAACCAGATAGAGATGATTGGTATGCTGGCTAATTTTATGTCAACTTGACATAGGCTAGAGTCATTTTGGAGAAGGGAACCCCAATTGAGAAGATAACTCTGTAGGATTGGGCTGTAGGCAAACCAATAGGCCATTTTGTTAGTGTTTGATGTGGGTAGGCCTAGCCCAGTATAGCTTATTGTGTGGGTGTGGCTACTTCTGGGCTGGTGCTCCTGGGTTCTATAAGAAAACAGGTTGAACTAGCTATGAGGAGCAAGCCAGTAAACTGACTCCTCCTTGGTCCCTGTATCAGCCCCTACCTCCTGTTTCCTGCCCTATTTGAGTTCCTGACTTGACTTCCTTCAAGGATGAACAATAATGTGGAAGCAGAAGCCAAATAAACCCATTCTTCCTCAGCTTTCTTTCGTTCAAGGTGTTTCATCACAACACTAGCAACCCTAGGGAGGACAATTGCTACCTGTCCAGAACTCGTTATTGGATGAAGGTTTATAATTGAGCTACATGGCAAGAAGATCTGAGTGCTTTGTGAGTGGACACAGCTTCACCTCGAAAGTCAAGGAAAAGTTTTGCTGATGAAAGACCATTTCTGTTCAGACCAGGAAGATCAATGGCAGCGGTAAAGGAACATCCCAGGTAAAGGGACCAATATGTGTGAAGGCCTAGAATTCAAAGCAGGAAATGATTGGAAAGAAGTCAGAAGAAGTGAGAGAGGGAAAGAGAGGGAAAGGGGTTTTGGGGTCGTGTCAGGGCCTTGAGGGATATGCGGTTCATTTGGGTGCAAAGAAATCCATTAAAGGGCATTAAGTTGGGGAGGGACAGGATCAGGTGTGTCTTTTCAGATCATTCTAGAAAATGGATTGGAAATTAAATAGTCCAGATAAGAGATTCTCAGGGACTAAATAGGAATGCAGAGGAGACCTGGTGGTGGTGTGTACTGACCCAAGGTAGTAAGTATTGAAGAGACGAGACATAAACTTGCTCTGGCACAGATCAGAGCAGACTTAATAGGGACTCCCATTTGTTTTTGCTACTATTCATGGTGCAGTTTAGACACGCAGGTGCCATCATTTGTGGATGATCTAGAGCTTTGTCTCAACCCTGATGAATATATACCCACATATTAGATAGTTA
Organism: Rattus norvegicus; assembly: GCF_021556685.1. Taxonomy (NCBI): domain Eukaryota; kingdom Metazoa; phylum Chordata; class Mammalia; order Rodentia; family Muridae; genus Rattus; species Rattus norvegicus. The sequence goes on along the minus strand of NC_141543.1, from coordinate 33,723,262 downwards.
CTAAATGCTTAATCAAAACTCAATCTGCATTTAGAATGAGATTCATTCTGAATCACACGCTAATGGCTAACCATTTCACTTAGAGTAGAAGCAGAGGTTTTGTCTCTTTGAACAATCCAGAGTGCTGAAGTGTTGGCAAAGCAGTTACATTGGCTGCATATTGAAAAAAAAAAAAAAAGAACTTGTATTTTGAGATGTAATGTGAAGGCCGCAAAGCATTTTTGGCAGTCATGGGGTTCTGCCTTTGAGTCACATTTCCCAGCCACCTTGAGGTGAAAAAAAGGGACCAATTTCTCTTCAAATGTGCCTGTTTTGTATTTCAGGTACAAATACATAGGTAAACAACTCTATGGGCAGTGATGGTTTAAATATCATCTTTCTCTGTGAGGTTTAGCCTGCAAGGTGAGCTCAGGAAATCGATTTACCGTACAGGGAGACTGTGTGGAAGGAAGAGGAAAAACACATTTATTTGTGTGAAAGAGAAAATGAAACAGGAAGGTTGTGAACGCCTCTCCTAGACAGGGAAGCTGACAGGCTTTGACAAGTGAGTCATTCAGTAGAGCCAGCTGATGAATATCATGCTGCAGCTGAGACTTGGTGCTACCCTGAAGCCACAGACATATCCAGGAGGTGAGAGAGTGGTGGGAACCCCAGATGAGGTGACTGCCTGTGGCCTTGTATGGAGGGTAGACTGCTCTGGACTAGCGCCTTCTGGTTCTTGTAAAAACGATTCTTGTTTCCAGCTTTAGAAGTGTCAGAGCTTCTGAGGCAGCAAATATAGGTTCCCTGAAGCCAAGACACAAGGCAAGAGGCAGAAGGTGCTAAGGAGTAAAACTTCTGTTTGAAGGCTGTCCGGGTAATCTGCTGCTACGTGTCAAGGTCTCACCATCTTGTTGCAATGAAAGATGGCTTTTGGCTTAGTGGCCAGTGCACACCCCTAATTCGTTCTTGTTGGGGGTCTGTGCAAAAATCCTCTAAACCTAAACTCCTTCCTGCTTCTTCTCTTCTGTCCTAGTGGCCTCAGAGTGATTAGAGACAAGGGTGTCTCTCCCAAGACAGGAGGAGATTAATTTTCCCAAGCAAAGCTTTTCACTCTTCAACTCTGCAATGCTCTTCTTCCTACAGACATCCAGCCTGTCTTTGAACCAGTCTCTCCTCTTGCCCCTGGATCATCAGCCTATCCTTTATATAGTGGTAGCCCCATGATTTTACTAAAGCACCCCATGAGCACTTGATTTACATGGCCCTTCATTAACTGGGATCCTCTGGCCTCCTATCAGTTCTCCTTTATACTCTGTAGTCCAGCTAAAGCAAATCTCTGGCATTTCCACTTCTCCTCAGACCTTACTTCCTGCCTTTCATTTAGCCTCTGTATTCTGTTATGAGTCTCCCTCCCCTTTTCTGAATAACTTATCTTTTTAGTTAGTGGCCTCTCCAAACCCTCTTGGCCCCAGTGTGAGTTGGTACCTCCTATTTTTCATTCCTACCCAATCTGTACATCTTCTGTCCCAGCTCTTATCACTTCCCATGTGATGGTATGACTGGTATAGTCATCCAGGCTGGATTCTGAGCTATGAGAATGTGGAGGCTGTGATCCCCATTTCTCACTCCAGCTGCTAAGCCTAGCATGTTACTTCATGCACATGGTAGGTGTACAACCAACATTTGATTGAGCAGAGGAGTTTGCTGTTGGGGAAGAAGCCAAACTCATGGGCGTCTTCTTCCAAAAGGGAGTCCAGGAATCCTCTCAGGACAGGACTGGCTGTTGGCATGGCCCAATTATGCCAAATATCTGGGAAAACCCAGGGAAGGTTCATAATTGAGACAAAATTGTAGCAGCATCAGAATCCTGGCTAAGAGTTCCTTTCTTAACTTGTAGCATTCCTCTCTCTGTTTTTACTGTAGTGATGTCTTATTTTTAGCTACCGAGTAAAGTGAGGCGATTCTCCAGGTGCTGGGCTGTCTCCATTAGAAGCTCCTCTCGGTTGTCAAGGGATGCCTCAGCCTCACGCCGGAAACTGGCCCACCTCTGGAAGTCCTCTTCATTTACAACCTATGAGACAGAAGAGGATTATCAGTAACCTTGAATGGATCAGCAAATGGAATTCTTCCTTGTTACTGATATGCTGGCCTCCTGTAAGCCTGTAGACTTCACAGAATTGGGCATGGAATTCTCCACAGTGATATTTTGAATGCATAAGTTGATGAAAGATTAAACCTTAGATAGCCTTATGCCCAGAATATGGATAATATGAAGTTGATGGGTTATTGTGGTGGTAGAGAGGTAGGGCAATTCCAGGAGAAGTTAAGGTGAGGGGTTGGAGGGGGTGAACATGGTCAAAATATATTGTATGAAATTATCAAGGAATTAATAAAAATATTTAAAAGGACACATGGAGTCATGAGGAAGAGAAAATGGAAGTACTATGAAGGAGCAATGAACTTGACCCCATTTCTGATCCAGTACTGCACCGAGAAAGCAGCAGCCATATTTTCCGTGGCTTGTAGACCAAATATACAGACATGAAGTCTTTTTACTTTGGAGTCTCAGAGAACCTTTGGCCCACCATGTTAAACGTATACATTCTCTTTTTATAAATGATTTTTTATACAAGCACCAAATATTAATTGAGTCCTTCTGTGTGGCACAATAGGAAAAATCAAGGGTACATAGGTCTTTTTTGTTTGTTTGTTTTGAGACAGGACCTCATAATGTAGGCTTGGCTGGCTTGGAACTCTTACCTGCCCCTGCCTCCTAAGAGCTAGGATTAAAGGCCTACGCTACCATTCTGGGCCATGTACAACAGGAGACACAATAGGCACAGACTTATGGAAAACAGACAGTGCTGAGGGTATAGTTATCCTGTAATAAGCTATCCCAAAGACGCATCAAAAAGTAGTAAGATTGGGACTTGTACCTAGATAGACCTGTTTTTTTTTTTTCCAATGTGGAGAGGTTTAATGAAAGGACAAGACAAGAGAGAGGGACAAGAGAGGAAGAGAGAGAGAGAAAGAGAGAGAGAGAGAGAGAGAGAGAGAGAGAGAGAGAGAGAGAGAGAGAAGAAAAAGAGTAGAAGACGAGGCTGGCCATGAGCACGTGGAAAGAAGGGGGAAGGGGAACAGGGAGAGAAGGGACAAAGGAGGAAGAGGGCAAGAGTAAGAGCTGGACCTGGTTTTAAAGTGAGTATATTTAATCTCTATGAATCAGATAGGCAGCTCTGGGAGTCTGTGGAAGGGAAGCTGATTCTGGCTACCTAAAAATGTATGAGCATCATGGCATTCCTACCAGATATTACATATCTCATCAGACGCTTTTGCTCTGTCCCCCCTTCCTACCTCTTTTGTAGGGGCTGCAAAGTCAAGTATCTGAGAGCAAGAGATGAGGGGTTTGTATGGCCACGTCAGAGCCAAGGGTAAAGCAATAGCTAATGGTGGGGCTGCTAGGCAAGATCAGAACACAGCTGAACACATCTTCATCACAGGGGTCAGCTGCTACATAGTTATGCAAATTGGTGCCATCAATGAAGACTCAGATTCTCAAGAGAAACGAGAAAGCTAGGTTTCATTCATGTGAACACACACATACACATACACACCCTCTCCAAATTTTAATGTAGACAAATAATTCAAAAATTAAAAGACCACTTTGAAGATAAAATTTATGAATGGGATCAAGACACCTTGAGTACATGCATGAAATTTTCAAAGAATAAATATAAATAAATAAATAAATAAATAAATAAATAAATACCTTTATGAAGTGCAGGTCACCCATTACAGATACAATGAAGATAGAGAATGGTTAAAGGCACAGATATGTAGTTTTCTGTTCAGATTTCTGCCTCAGCAAAATTGTCACAATTATAGATTTTGGTCTTGAGTCAGATAGTTAAATCTAACCAGGTGTGATGTAGAACCATAATCCCAGTGACTTAGGAAGTTGAAGCAGATGATCACAAGTTCAAGGCTTGCCTGGACAACTCAGTGAGATTTTGCTCCAAAAAGCTACTAAGAATATAATTACCACCACCAAGCAAAGGCCTAGTGGTGGAGTCCTTATTTAATATATGTGCATGGTCCTAGAGTTAATAGCCAAGAATGTTAACTTTGAAACAATAAAAGAAACCAGAAGTTTTTTATAAAGAAAGTAAGAAACAAAGGAAGGAAGGAAGGAAGGAAGGGAAGAAGGAGAGAAGGAAGGAAGGAAAAAAGAAAAGAAGGAAGGAAGAACAGTTGGGGAGGTGAATCAGTCAGTAAAGTGCTTGCCATGTAACTTGAAGACCTGCTTCTTGTAAGCTCAGTTCTGTGGAGGCTCCAGAGACTGGAGGGATTCCTGGGGCTTGGTGGCCATTCTGTGCAGCTCCAGGTTCAGTGAGAGACTATGTCTCAAAATAAGTTTGGAGTGAATGAGGTAAATGTTGACGTCTGTCTGTCTGTCTGTCTGTCTGTCTGTCTGTCTCTCTCTCTCTCTCACACACACACACACACACACACACACACACACACACACACACACACACACACAGACTGAGGTGAAGGCCACTCAGCTACGCTAACATCTGGGGCACGCCAGCAGGCCGATCAGTTCTCACCTTCTTAGCAATGCACAGGGTTCGAAGGCCATCTCTTGCATACAAGTCCAGATGTTTTTGGGTCCGGGCTCGGATTCTCTTCAGCTTCTTTTCCACATCAATATCATTCCCTGTCAAATAGTTGTTGTTTCCCCATGAAGCCATGGGCAAATGCTCAGGGAGCTTCACCCTCAACTTCCTGGAGTCTTTCTGGTTAACTACAACAGTCTTAAAAGAGGAGTCCCCTTTCTAGCCCTCCCTAGGAACGAGGAAGAGATCTTCTGATGACAGACTGCCTTGGAAAATGATAATTCTATGAGTCTCCACGCTGTCTGCTTCTTAGAGCTTTTCTTCAAAAGCCTGGCTGGGAAAAGTGCTACTTAAGGAAGGGAGGTAATCTAAGAGATTGTTCAAATACATCTGCTTACAAGGGAACCGCCTAGAAAGTTAATACAACGATATGCTAACATCAGGTGGAGGGTCAGGGGCTAGGAACTTCTGTGTTTTTGGTACCCAAGGTAGATTTTCAGTATCTAGCCTTGTCTGGAGAGCTCCCCAACTTTGCAAACTCTTCTCTGAAACTTAGACAACCCATCATCCTCCCTGTCATCTACAGTAGTTCTTGTCAAGCTCAGTTCCAAGACAGCTGCAAACCTGGATCTCATTAGCAGACTTCTTCAGTGCATTGGGTTTGCTGACTTAGGCTTTTTTTCAATATGAAGGATGGTGTTAGGAAAAAAAATAGCTTTCACATTTTCTGTAACTCTAGTGTGAAAAATACCTCACTTCCTTGTTCAAAAATCCCTGTGTTAAAGTTCCACATAGCTTATTTCTTTCCAAAGAAATAAGATTTATTTTATTTTCTCTATTAGATAGTAAGAATAGTCTAGTAGTCTAACCAGCTGGGATGGTTGGGGACAGGACCTGACACTGTCCTTTCGTCATCCAAACTGTGATAGGCATCAGTTATCAATTACAGCGCTCTGTAAATCTGAGCAATGAAGTCTTTAGAATCCCTTACCAGTGCTGGACAGAGGTTTTAGAGAGATCCTCAGGAATGAAAAGAATTTGAGCACCACACCCATTCCTTTAGACCATGCCAAGCTAAAGATAGTTTCTAATAGTGCCCTAAGTACAAGGAAGTCCAATAAGTATATCTTTGTCCAATATAAACATCTTTTCACATATTATTTCCTCATTGATCAAATGACCTAAGTACAGTGTTCATGTAAGCAACGCCAAATTGAGCCATCCCTTTTGAAGCTCACCCTTGTGAGCCCTTTGGTTTTCTCCCATCAGGTTGCCAGGAACCTCACAGTCAAACTGAATGATCAAGCATCATTGATACACTAAACTTGATCTTATCTCTCTCCTCCCTTTCAAAATGTTCCCTCTCTCTCCTAAGGCAGTAACACTGTGATTGTGGTTTTTATTGGCAGCCTCTCCAACCCATTTCTGCAATCAGGTGAAGACGGAATAAATAAACATCTCCAGGGCAACGTGGCTCCGTTGCCCAGGGTGCTATGGCTTCCCCAGTCAGCTCCGAAGCACTTGTCTGCCAGAGTCCGAGGCTGAAGAGAACTAATTAGCTCCCTTCTCATTCTAAACACTAATCAGTCCCCATGAACCTCTTGGCTGTGATCCACAGCTGATAAGGCAGGAGGCTCGGGCTGCCTGGGCAATTCTGAAGCTTGGCTGGGATCCAGTATCCAGGGAGAATCATAACCCTATCACTGTCTTCTCCTTGTTAGCAACCAGGATGCGGTTGCACACCAATTCATGCTTCTCCAAAATTGGACACGGATACGCAGGGACTCTGGAACTTTTTTCTGGCCCTGTACAAGTTTATGAAAACCCATCTTGGTGGGGGTGGGCACTGGGGAAAATGATAATATAGAGAGATACTTGAGGGACTGCAATGCGCTCTAGGATGTGACTAATGGATGTTTTGGTAGCAAGAAACCTGGATATGGGCATGACTAATGAATATTTTAGTGAATGTAGAAACCTGCAAACTGGGAAATGCGAAGATAAAATGGCTTCTCTTATAAAACACTCTACAGAGTCTTGAACGTATTAATGAACACCTCAGTTCTCTAAGTCTAGGTAATGGATAATTCAGTGTATTCTAAAGACTTTGTTTTGAGAGTATCTCATGGGCTTGGGTCCCATTGGGACATTAGAGTAAGTGACTTTTAACTTGGGCTCCTTGTCACCTTTCCATATTGCCTCTAGGACTTGTGTTTCTGGGCCCGATAATGGTAACTCACCACAGGCTGGATCTTCCAGCAGGTCCATGATAACTGAGTCCGCACCCTTGGTGTAGACGACGATCTCGCCTGTCAGTGGGTGCCTCACCACTACTGACATTCTCTTCCGGACAGAGTCAAAGCCCAGGGTGAAAAGGAGGTCAAAAGTGAGGCAGATGCCCTGGGGCAGACGCACAGTCACCTGCTCAGGTGTCCTAGACACTAGTGTGAAACTGTAGGCCCGGGCTGCATGGACTAGGGCTGCCTCATCAGGGCTTTCAGCCTCGTAGCACAGCTCTGGTCCATCAAGGCTGAGAGCTGGGGCCTCCAGACCCTCCTCCAGAGAAGTGCCTGATTCAGACCCCAGGTTGTCACCCTGTTCCCACGTGCTGCTCCTGTAGCCACCGTCAGTGGAGCAGTCCCCGCTGCACACAGATGCATCATCTTTCTCATCGGCGTCTATGGTGGGCACATTGGGCCCCAGACTTTCTCCTAGATCTGTGTCAGAGGGAGCTGTGGATGAGAATGATTGGCTGAGACTCAAAAGCTTCAGCCTCTGGAAGAGATGTTGAATCTTTTCTAAGGAAGTCCCCAGAGCCTTGTTGGCTGGTGGAGTGGTGACCTGTGGTTGAGGGAGGAAAGTACAATATTACTCCAAGCATGCAAGCTGTCTTATACAGAACATGAAAGTCATTCTGCCATCAGAGCATTATTTGGGTCTTCTGTGGTCATAGACCTGTAGCATGGTCACACACAGGCCCATGTGTTCTGTGGATCTCAGCCTTCCCACCCATACAAAGAGAGCATTAATGCAGATGTTTCTTTTCTTTCTAGGTGTGGCCAGGGCTCATATTTGTATAGTTTCCAAACATCCCACTCTGGTCGTGGTGGAAAGGAAGAAAGGGGTTGAAAGCGAGTCTCTCTACAGCACTCTTTCTCCCAACTCATCATATGGTAAGCTGCTTTCTCTTCGTGTGAATCATTACATTCAATTTTCCCTGAAATTCCATGGGCTACCGAGAGTATGGGTGTGGAAAGCAGGCACCCAGATGTTGAAGAGATTTGCCAGGACACCTCAGTGTTTTGGTAATAAAGTTGGGACTCAGTCCTGAGTCTGGGTCCAGCAATTAGCTTGGAGCTATGTGTTAGTGCCAGCCCTCTCATTAACTTGAAAACCGAAGTTGGACAGCAGCTTTCCTAAAATAGTTCTTCTCAAAAACAGTTGCTTGCTCAGATTGTGCTATCTGCCTCCTCTATATCACAGAAAATGTTTGATCATGAGGGTATTTTTCTGGGTGGTTTGAAAGCTTGGTATAACGAGAAGTTATAGTTTAACAAATCCCATTTTCTTGGTTTTATAGCCACAAGTTTGCACCAAATCATTGTTGTTTTTTGGGTTTTTTTTTTTGACTTTTTATTGGTTCTTTGAGAATTCCACTTCATGCACCCTAATCCCACTCACCTTCCCTTCTCCTCATATCCACCCTCCACCCTTGCAACCTCCTCCACAATAGAGAAAAAACAAATCTCATTGTGGAAGCTATAGTGGGTCACAGTGTGTCTCACACCGTACCATTTTGCCCACGCTTCTTTGCTTGCAAATGTTCATTGCAATGACTTGTTGGTTTGGTACAAGGCTTCTGGCTTCTGCTACTCTATCAACACTGGAACCTCACTGGGACTCCTCTCAGGTATCCTATGATTGCCCTGTGTCATGGAGATTCTGCAGCTATGATCTGTAGGACCAGTCCCTTCATGTACTCCATCAGTTCATCGATGGGGTAGATGTTGAGGTGAACCAATTCAAAGCCCTGGATCTGGGCCTGAGAGAGAGGATTAGGCCAGCTCCACCACTCTCATGATCTAGGATTCAGTTCTCCTGCCTACCCATAGTTTTTGACAGATAAGAGAGGGGAGAAGAGCATCTCTCTCTTATCTGTGCCATTGCCCAGAAGACAAGAGGCAGGGGTCGCTCTCCCACTCACATCCTTGAAGCTGGCTCACCCTCAACCTCCACACCCAGACCAAGCTCTACTGAGATACTTAGATGAGAAACAGGTTCAGCAATTCTGCTTTCATGACCCCACTGGGGCCAACTTTTCTGCCCAATACCAGTGTTAAGGGCAAAAGGGAGGGGAGATCTCTCCCTCTCTGACACCACTACATAGCAGAGGAGAGGCAGGGCTGGATCTCCCACACTCAAGTCTTTGGGGCTGGTTTACCTGTAGTCCCCACTTTCAGGGTTAGTTCTACTGTACTGCCCAAGTGAGGTATAGGGCCCGTTCTCCCGAGTGCTACAGCAGGTGAGGGGCAGGGTTAGATCTCCCACTTTGATAACCTAGGGGCCAGGTCTTCTGTCTGCTACCGATGGAAAGGGGCAAGAGGGCTCTTCTCTCCTTCTCTATGTTACTGCACAGCAGGCAAGTAGCAGGGCCAGCTCTCCCATACTCACACCAGCAGGCTGGCTCACCTGCACCCCTGCCATCAGGTTCTACTGTGCTACCCATATGAAGTGCAGGGCCTGGTCTTCCAACTGCTGCTGCTGCTGAGGGGCAGGGACAGCTCTTCTGCTCTCAGGACCCCAGGGCTAGTAGCTCTTCCAAGATGCCCAATCAAGGAGTGGAGCCAGTTCTGCAGCTCTCAGATATCAACATGTCCCTAGGCAGCAGACCAGAGATGTCCACCTGGCCTTTGGTGATAACAGATCCTTGCTGCTTCAGGGTCATGGACTCAGTCAAACATGGCCCCCAGTGGCAGCACAGGCTAGGACCCCACCATGGTCCCAGGTGGCATCACCAGGGTGTTCCTCACTACCCTTGAATCTCCAGTTTTTTCTCTCTTCATTGTACCCATCTCCTTCGCTTTCTCAACCACTTACATGCTCCTCTTAGAGGTGCTTGAGGTCTGAGTGTCTGGAGTCATTTCAGGAATATTATGCCTCACTTGTGAATTTTGGTGCCAGACAAGGGTCATCTCTGGCATGGTCTGCTCCCCCATTCCCACACAAGATGGTTCAGGGTCTGACTGATGGTCATTTCCCCATGGCACTGGTCTGGTGGTCATCTCAGGCTCCCTTCTCGCTTGCCTGACCTAGTGGCCTCATGTGAGGCTTATCTGTCTGAGGCTTACTCCCACCTAGGGCCCTCAGTCCCAGATGGGGTTCTTCTAGTCTCAAACTTGCTTCTGTTCTTTGGAGCTGTATGGATCCGCATGGCTGCAGACTGGTGGTCATCTCAGGCTTGCTTTTTCCCCCATACAATTGTTAGGCTTACTAATCATTCAGATGTTCAGAACTCCTCTCTGCCACCCACAGATGCACATATGACACAGCAGCCATGCCTGCAATGCTTCTAGTGGCAGACAAATCATCAGTCTTATCACTGACTTGCAGGGATCTTGGCTGGGTCTATAGATAACTGGAGACCCGTATACCCTCAGAAGTTTTCATTGTTTAACTCTATATAGACAACCACATTTCTGCATTGTTTCCAAGGCAAGCACATAACACACAAGCTAATTAGTTTTAACCCCTATATAAAAGCAGATTCCAGTATGATATGATATCATTGGGAACCACAGTAGAGTCCACATGTGGTTCTACCATGTGTTAATCATGCTTTCTAAGTTAAGTTACTTAAGACCTGAGACTTCACTTGTTAAATCCAAATTTCAGGGTTGTAAATAATATAGAGAAAGTAGTTAGCATGGGACCTGGCACACAATCAAATGTTCAATAACTCTTTACTCAGTATCTGCCCCACAGTTGGATAGACAGAGGTTGAAGGTTACACAAACAGCTACTGTGTAACTTTCCCCATTTAATTTACAATCAGGGAAACAGACCTAGGAAGATTACAGGAAAGATCCAACGTTCACAGTGATGGGCTGATTGATGCTACAGCTAGTGCCAAAGAGTTGTGTCTTTCTGATCAGGGGTTTCCCCTCTCCCATCTGCCTTTCCCCCAACTCTCAACCATCATTGGACCTTACCCTCTTTCTGGGCTCAGTGGTTGTGGACACCATGACAGAGTTGCAGATGGTTAAGGCGAGAAAGAAGTCAGCAATGGAGGCAGTGGTGGAGTGCGAAGGCTTGGCAGGTCTGGTATCCAAGGTCTCTAGCCACAGGGCAGCGTCTCGCACCTTACTCAGGAGGTTTTTGTCAGGAGTCACATCTTTTTCCTGGAAGAAAAAGAAGCCCCTAGTGAAGTCTTTTCCTGAAAGGACTGGGAAGGGAGGTCCCTCCCAGCAGGCTCCGTCTAGGGTAAGGATGACACCATCATCCCTGTAGTCTTGCATCCAGCACATTCCTCCCCTTCTGCTGAACTGACCACCGCTCATTTTTAATTCAATCTTTCATTGTCAATCTGTGGAACCATCAGTCACGAGGCCCCAATATTTCTTCTCATCTGCCATCTTCTTATCACTTGATCCTTCCTCCTCTTGCTTCCAGTAGAGCCTGGGCCCTCCTGTCCTCACCTGAATATTTTTGCACCAACTTTATACTAGTAATGCTGCCACTGGGCTCTTTCAGCTCTTCTCACCCTGCACATGCACATGTGGTATGCCATGTTCCTAAGATACCACTTTCTCCCTGCAACTTCTGGCTTCTAGAAAGATCTCCAGATCATCACCATCAGCACTGCCAACTCCTCCTGCTTCTATACCTCTTCACAAATTTTACCTCTGGCAGACCCTAGAGGTATCGGTTGCAATCTGGACACACAATCTCCTTCTATGCTTCCGGTCACATCAACAGAAGAATCCTTTCCCACGCATCAGAGTCTCACCTAGAGCTTAGTGACCGCAGAAGTGCCAGGTGCCTGTTAGGCTCTATTCAACTCACGGTGATGTCTTCTGGATGACAGAAGCAAGTTCTACCCTGTCAGTGTCCAGAGGTACAGGCTGTAAGGCAGAGGAGGGAAGTAGGCCAAGGCACAGCCGAGTTCATTATGGGATGGAAGGTGCTGTTGACCTGGCAAGCCATACTAAACGGTGCTGCCAGCTTTGCTTAGCAAAATGCTCCAAGGCCCTTTTGCCAAGAATCCTGACTCTTTAGGAGGAAGCAGAGATGACAAGTGACCCGTTTTCTCTCTTGCTTCTTTTTGAACTTTCTGAGCCGAAGCTGATCCACAGTTCTGCAATTTTTCACGTTTCTGTAGAACGTTCCATTTGAACTGTCACTCTGGAATAGGTGCTATCCATCTTCTCTGCATTTGAATATTGTACTTCTAAAAGCAGTTCACATTTGTGAAGTGCTTTCCACCTTCCCAAGCTCAGGGCATTTATGTGACACCTATCAGATTGTCTCAGGTTCAGGTGCAGATGTATGTAATCCTCTCTCAACCAAAGCCCAGAGATATGGGCTGATTTAATCACTGGCTTTTAGCTAGACAGGGTGAAGCTCAATTTACATATGGGATCCCTGTGCAACAGGTGCAGCATCTTTTTCCCCTGGGGTTATGGCACAGGGGGTTGGTTCATTAGTACTCTGTCTAAAGTTCTGTAGTCAGATTAGCCAATACTGTCTAAACACTGAGCCAGTTTATCTTGATAATGAGAGCTCCTGTTCATGCAGTGTTTCATATGTTCCTAGTACACCCACCATTTAATGCATCTCTGCAATTGGTGTTGCCATTGTCTTGGTGCTGTTACCTCTAACTTTAGATTAGGAAACTCATGCCTAGCAAAGTGTAATGCCTCATGGAAAATCTCACAATAAGCAGAAGGTATTTTCTCAGTTGACTCTTGGTAGCTTGACTCTAGAATATCTCATCACTCCTATACGTTAGGAGGGAGTAGTAGCCTTTGGGATTTTGTGAGAGACGGAGCCTTGAGTGTCTGCCATCCCAGATGTCATGGACTGGCTCAAATATCAAACCTGAGTTCTTAGCACTTTGGGAGACCATGCGAATGTTCCTCTTCCTGAAAATGGATTTTTTTGTGGGTGGGGAAGGGTGCATGAATGGGATTCTAAAACTTTGCACAAACATTCAGAAGTGGGAAGAAAGTTCAGAGGCCATCAACGTTCAATCCTCTATTTCCCTGCAGAGAGGCCAGAATTATATAGCAGGTACTTTTTCCTTGTTCAGGTATTCTAGAGTCTATAAGTGCCGTGCGGATGATGGCTTGTGCTTGAGGTGTTTTCTGGAGTTAGGCACATGCAGAGTGTTGAATGAGTCCTTTCTAGAGTACTGTGCTTGCTCACCGCCGATGAGCTCTTGACTCTTTCTGTTCTTGTTGTTCACTTTATTTTGAGCGTGTGTCCATGTGTGGGGGGTACCGTGAATAGAGGTCAGGGGACAATGTCTGGAAGTTCGTTCTCTCTTTCCACTATGTGGCTCCCGAGAATCAGACTGCTTAGACCAGCATGCGAGGTGGCAGACAATTTTTCCTGCTTTGCCATTTCACTGGCCCTTGACATTTCTTTATTAGAACTGCTTTTTAAATTGCTTCTAAATTATATGGTGCTGTGTTATAAAAGGCTTCTGCAGGTGTTGGAAGATATGGCAATCAACTTTTACCTAGTCACCAGACCAGCCGCTGCCCCTCAAGTCTCTTCAGAGTGCTATTTGCTCCGGCCCACTCTTTTTCTATGGGGTCTATTAGCATTTGGGAAGTTAGCCCTTAAAACACAGAAGAAAAGGCAGCTCCTTCCCCCAGGGGTGGTAATTTTGAAGGAAAAGAAACAGGAGGCCATTTACAGGTTTTTTTTTTTTTTTGAGCCAGAACTCTGTGGTATCCAGACTCTCAATTGGTTGGTTTCCTTCTATTGTTAGTCAGCTGGAGCATACAGGTCTTTCGTGAGCTCAGGGCCCATATGAAGGGAAGCTGTATCACGAGGTTACCTTTACTGATATTCGATACATACCAAGTCCTTTGTGAAGTACCCTCATCTTATATCATCTCTATCATTTTCTGTTTTGATTATGAGGCAAAGGAGGCTCATGATCTCCGATCCTGTCCCAGGATCCCAAAGTTCCTTATCCATAAACCTGACCTCTTTTTTTTTTTATTAACTTGAATATTTCTTATATACATTTCAAGTGTTATTCCCTTTCCCGGTTTCCGGACAAACATCACCCTCCCCCCTCCCCTTCCTTATGGGTGTTCCCCTCCCAACCCTCCCCCCATTGCCGCCCTCCCCCCATAGTCTAGTTCACTGGGGTTTCAGTCTTAGCAGGACTCAGGGCTTCCCCTTCCACTGGTGCTCTTACTAGGATATTCATTGCTACCTATGGGGTCAGAGTCCAGGGTCAGTCCATGTATAGTCTTTAGGTAGTGGCTTAGTCCCTGGAAGCTCTGGTTGCTTGACATTGTTGTACTTTTGGGGTCTCGAGCCCCTTCAAGCTCTTCCAGTTCTTTCTCTGATTCCTTCAACGGGGGACCTATTCTCAGTTCAGTGGTTTGCTGCTGGCATTCGCCTCTGTATTTGCTGTATTCTGGCTGTGTCTCTCAGGAGCGATCTACATCCGGCTCCTGTCGGTCTGCACTTCTTTGCTTCATCCATCTTGTCTAATTGGGTGGCTGTATATGTATGGGCCACATGTGGGGCAGGCTCTGAATGGGTGTTCCTTAAGTCTCTGTTTTAATCTTTGCCTCTCCCTTCCCTGCCAAGGGTATTCTTTTTCCTCATTTAAAGAAGGAGTGAAGCATTCACATTTTGATCATCCGTCTTGAGTTTCATTTGTTCTAGGCATCTAGGGTAATTCAAGCATTTGGGCTAATAGCCACTTATCAATGAGTGCATACCATGTATGTCTTTCTGTGATTGGGTTAGCTCACTCAGGATGATATTTTCCAGTTCCAACCATTTGCCTACGAATTTCATAAACTCGTTGTTTTTGATAGCTGAGTAATATTCCATTGTGTAGATGTACCACATTTTCTGTATCCATTCCTCTGTTGAAGGGCAT